>NW_020528832.1:0-247568 GCF_003368295.1 Carassius auratus | reverse complement strand
TGCTGAATTTAGAAATGATTGTTTCTCTTTTTTATTTGCATTTCATCCCTTCTTCATTTTCTTGTCTTCATGTCCTCTGTGTTTATTACAGCGTTTTGTCACTCTCTTTCTTTAGGTGGCTGCAATGGAGGGCAAAGGTCAAAGACGAAATGACAAAAATACTGCACTGTAGATGTTAAATTTGATGTTGTGTAGGTATGAGCAATTCATGCTTACAGCATTGATGATTTTAATACTGATATATATAATAAAATTGACAAAAATATTGTCCTTACGTGTTAATATTGAATAATTCTTTATAAATAATGTTAAAAATTGAGCCTTTCAAAAACAATGATAAATGTCAGTAATAACTTATTTTAGCCTCAGATAAAAATGTATATTTACATAGAGGTATTGCTACAGAACAGCAACCACCGACTTTTCCCCATTCGTTTTCTCCACAGGGATTTCAAAAAAGTCCCTTTAAGCATTACAAGCCATAAACCAAACCATCCAGCTCCGACATAAATCACATACTAAAAAAGGAGAAGAAAAAAGTGCAAAAGGTACTTCTATACTTTTAAGAATATAATACGTTTAATGCAAAATATTATGTAAGCTGTTTATATAGAACAAGACTCGATTACATTATTTGAAATACTTTATGGGAATGGGAGTTCCCTGCTTGATCCCCTTTTGCACAGTTCTCCTTCCCATGGTAACAGAGATATCTCTAATTGGTGAATGCAAGAAGGATCTCTCTTTACATTTACAATTAGCAGGCGCTTTTATTCAAAGCAACTTACAAATTAGGACAATGGAAGCAATCTAAATCAATACAATAAAGAGAGTGCAAGTGCTATAAGTCTCCGTTAGCTTACCACAGTACATGCACAAGTTTTTTTATTATAATAAAAATAATATAGCAAGCTAGAGTTAGAGGTTTAACTTGTGGCTTCCACAGAATTGCTTATTGTCAGAAGTTAGGATAGGTCTGTCTTGAGAGGTTTACTGTTAAAAATCAATTTCTCTACAAAGAAAAAAAGAATGGGATTTTCTCTTCTGGAAATAAGCAACATCAGTGATACTAATACTGGGTTTAATAGTACATCTTAATATATATAAATCTAATGTTGTGCATTCAATTTATGTGCAGTATACATGTTTGCACTCACCTGTAGTACTCGTCCTGGGTGAGGGAGTGATGGTGGTGGATCCACTGCTGTTCCAGGGCAAGTCTCTGGAACTGAATCTCGGCACTCTGAGCCTGCTGCATCGCCTGGAGCTGGTGTGCTGCAGACATGGACCCACCCAGAGACGAGGACTGGGCATTTCACGAAAATGACCACCTGTATACAACATGCAAACAAGTGTAGAAATCATGTTACACATAGAACGATGAAATATATCGCAACGGAACATCATTACACCTCTTACCAAAGAGCTGCTGTCGAAGCACCTCGCTGTCAGTGAGGGAGTGTGCCAGGATGGGAGGCCCAAGAGCAGCCCCTGGGTATGGCAGGCGGGCCAGGGGAGACCCTGATGCCAGCGGATCCATCAGGGGGTGTACCCTCCCGCGGCTGCCACCCAAATACGTAACAAAACAAAAGTGGGAAATTTAATAAGAGTAGCACAGTTTCCCAGTGGCACTGTAGGTAAAATTATTTTGTACAAGAACAGTGCTTTGCAACAGATTTTACTTCTATAGCCTGTCTTATTTCCAAGTGACAGTATTGTTAAGGTTGCTAAAATTGTTACAGAAGTGGTATTTTTATGGCTGCTTACAAGAGAGTTTTTATTTAATTTAGTTATTATTTAGTTGTGAGATAGCTTCTTTTGTGCTTCACAAAAGAAAGAAAGCAATATAGATCTGGAATGTGAGGGTGAATAAATGAAATTTTTTGGGTGAGCCATCCCTTTAATTGTCACTAAATACTTAATTTATGAAAAAGACTAAGTATAAAATATAGATTAACAAATTTGTCATCTGGTTAATTGTATCTAAAAGGAGTACAAATTAAGCAGTTTGATTATTTTGTTGTAGTAACAGTTTTTATAAGGTGAAAAAAGTTGAAAATACCATTTTTAATTAAATGTGTTAAATTTGTACAGTTAAAATCTTGTGTTATTTTTTCATGTCATCTTTATCAGAATGATATTTTTATTTGTTGACATTTTTTTATGCTGTAATACAGTGTACTGTGTAAAGTGTGAGAGAGTATGTGGGTATGGTGAATACCTGTGTCCTGCTGGTGCAGATGTAAGTGAGAGTGAATATGTGAATGTTGGTGGTGATGAGGAGTCACGTTCAGCATCTGTAGCCGACCAAGAGAATCTCCTCCTCCTGTGCCTCCTGCCGCTGCTGTACCTCCTCCTGCTGCTCCTCCACCTGTCCCTGCCCTTTCCCTTTCCCTATCCCTCTCTCGCTCCCTCTCTGTGGCAGGCACCACTCTCTCCCTTTCCCTCTCCACGCTCCTAGCACGTTCGGTGCTGGGAGGAGTGCGAATGGGGGTGGGATATCGTTCAGAGGGCGTAGCCTGAGTTGGTAGCGTTGGGGGCTGACAAGAAGGGTGTGTATTTGGTAATGTAGAATGTGGAGAGGAGTGATGAAGAGATGAGGCTGTTGGAAGAGGAGGAGGTGGGGGAGGAGGTTGAGGGGGAGGGGCGGGGGCTGCTGGTGTCACTGGGCCTGCAGAAGCCTGGTTGATGGGGAGTGTGGCTGGGAGAATAGAGGAGGTGGGTGGGATTGACAGAGATGGAGGAATAGGATTTGGATTCCTAGCTGTTGCAGCCAAAGCTTGAGGGGGCGGTGCAGGAGGTGGAGTACCATAAAGGGCAACCTCATTACCAGTAGCTCCACCTCCAGCCCCACCACCCAACAGCAAGGAGTGTGAGTGTGTGTGCGAGTGTGCATGTGACAAAGCTATTGCTGGGTCAGCTAAGGCTCCAGCTGTATAGACACGCTCCTCGCTCTTAAACTCAAATCCTGGCTTCATGCGCTCTCTTTGAGCAGCTACAGCATGAGGGAATCCCACTCCTCCAAACCCCACCCCAGCCAACCCACCAGGCCCGGGACCAGGCCCTGGATGAGTAGGGCCTCCCTCCAGTCCACCCCCATACAAGAAGCCCAGAATTGCAGCAGCCGTGGCAGCATCGGCTGGAAGGTGGTGGGGATGGGCGAGAGCTGGGTTTTGGAATTGGGACAGGAAAAATGAAGGATGCACATGCGGATGAGGGTTAGCATGTGCATGTGCATGTGCATGCGGATGAGGGTGGTGGTGGTGAAGGTGGGGATGGTGAAACTGTGCACGGCTGGCAGCACCCAGTGGAGACATGGCATGAGGTCGGGCATACTCACTCAGGGTTCTGAGGGCTGGGGTATCAGGCCCCAAGTATGGACCCCCAAGCCCAATGCCAAGAGCACCCTGAGGGCCTCCAACAACTGGAGAGCCCCCTGCCATGGAAGGAAGGAGAAGAGAATGAGGAATGGAATGAGAGAGAGAGTGATGCAGAGGATGAGAGGGGTGAATGGAGTGGGGGTGTGAGGCATGGTGGGCAGGGTGGTGCTGTGGATGGGCTGCTGGGTGGGATGGGTTCACAGAGGATGAGGAAGATGAAGGGTCTAGAAGGATGGAGGATGAAGGAGGAAAGTAAAGTGAAGAGGCCTGGCGTGTGGCTGTAGCTCCTAATCCTGCACTTGTGCCACTGTCCTTCTGCTACAAAGAGAAACATATTAATTAAAAATCTGACAAGTAATATGTAAAGAATCTAGCAACTACAGAAAAACTAAACTAACTAAACTAAAGAAAACTGAGATTATGGAAATAATTTTTGCAATGCTACTAACAAGCTCTGCTGTCTCTTACCTGAAGATGTCTATCCAGGTCTCTCTCTCTCTCCTTTTCTCTCTCTCGTTCCCGCTCTTTCTCTCGCAGGTCTCTCGCTCGCTGTTCGACCTCTCTACGAGCACGCTCTATGGCCTCGTTTCTCTTCTTCCAAAGCTTGGAACCATCAAGTGGAACAAACAGAACATCACTACGGGCACAAGAGTTCCCACTACCCCGGTCAAGAACCCTGTGGAACCTGAAACCAAAGAAGTTTTATCTTTTCCATTAGGTGAACAATCATCAAACATGTCAATACTATCAAAAACAACACATTTCACGTGGAGCCAAGTTGTGTGTTATATCAGTTAGCACAAGTTATCTTCTCATCCATTGCGTTTCCGACAATTGATTATTGGTTTCTGTACATGTCAAAACCTGTTCCACACACCTGACCAATAGCCAATATAAAAGTGATGTTGTAAGATTTACTTTAATTTATTTTACACAACCCTAGTAAGCTAGTTAAACTTTCATTCAAAACATTGAGAAAGTATGGCTGAAACAACACACAGTTATGTAGAACGCTGTCAGGCAATAATATGATATTAAATGATATATCAACCAATAACATGACACCATTATATTGTGCATCTCTATTTTTAATATCAATTGCATGATCTGTTTGTACTGTTAATTCACCCATTTATGATGCTTTATTAGGTTTAATTTTAGTGAAACACCTAGTCTTACCGAGCTGATTGGCTGGCATGAATTGGAATGTCAACAGGTTTTGGTTCTGGTGAAGGACTTAGGAGAACTGGAGGAGGGCTCTCCAACTCCTCCCTCTCCTCTACTGGCTCCTCCTTGATGACAGGTGGTGGCACTGAGCCAGAAGTTAAATCAAAGCGACCATCTACTCCAACAGATGTGCTGGGGGTTGAAGCAGTGTTGTTAAGACTGGGATTATTGAGATGTGGTTGTACCTTAGTTTTTTGAGGAGAGTGCAATAATGATGGGGTGCTAGTGCTATTGCTGTTGTTGGGAGCATTGCCATTAGTGTTGCTATTTCCATGGTTACTGTTGCCATGGTAAGAGCTACTGAAAGGAGTATGAGTGCTTAAAGTGCCAAGGTAAGGAGTAGGCCTGCAACCTGATGAACAAGAGGTGGATACACCTGATGCAGGAAGTGGTACAGAAGGAGCAGAGGTTGAAGGAAAAGGAGAAAACCCTCCCATAGGATTGGTTGAGGGACTGGAAATAGGAGAGAGTGGTGTTGGTGGAGTCTTATTCGATGAAGAATATGGACCCTGTCGAGCATGATTGCCTGGAAAAGATGTAATGGATGTTGGCTGACAATGTGAACTAGTGGAGGGTGGTGGAGGGGCAGGGGGAGGGGGAGGGGGATAAGAAGTAGAGTTTGGATGACAAGGTCCAGAACCACTTGATGTAGGAGAAAGGGATTGAGGGTGATTGCGATTTGCATGAAGAGTAGATGTAATGTTGTCCTTTTCCCTCTCTCTGTCTCTGTGCTGCATAGACGAGGCTGTCTGGCCAGGATAGTGAGGGTGATGTGGAAGTGGAGGTCCTCCAGGATACTCCGAGTAAGATTTGGGGCCAGTCCAGGTGGACTCGGGAACTCCCTTGGCACACCAGAAAGTGGGACAGAAGAAGAGGTTGATCCAGGGGGTAGGTAAGGATCGTTTGACCCTGGAGGAGGGTACTCTCTTAAATAGTGTGGAGGGGGAGGAAGGTCTGCAGTATTGGAGGGGGTTTGGGGAGCCTGTACTTGTAGTGTCTGCTGCACATTTGCATCTATTGGAGAGGGATAGTCCTCTGCTTGTGGGGATGGAATTTGTAGAGGAAAAGGGAGGATGACCAGAGCTGTTTTTGTGGTGAATTGCTTGGGTCACGGTTCACCATGGGTCGCTGACGCTAAAGCAGATGATGGGGCTCCTACAGGTGCTTGGTTGGCATTACCAACATAACTGTTAATCCCTGCCTCCCTAGCTTGAACTGCTAAATCTACCCCACTTACTCTCCTTGTCTCTTGGATTAAATCCACCCCCTCCAGTGCTTTCAGTTCCAAACTCTTTGCCTTGTACTTGAAGCTGCTGGTTTTGCAAAGGAAACTCCCTCCCAGTTCCTCGTTCCCGATCTCTAAAGCCTGGTCCATATTCCCGACCATCTGTGGTCCTACTGGTCCATCCCGGTTTGCACTATAATCTCTGTTCTGTCCAAGTAGTGAGTTCCCAAAATCCCGGGCCCACCATTAGAGTTGGGTCCTCCACCACCAGAAATGCTACCACAGATGCTACCGCTGCTGCTGTTTGCATTGCTACTGCTATTATTTACAGGGAAGTCTCTGTTGCCAAATTCCCTCCCACCCCTCTCTCGCTCAGCTGCAGTGCTATACCTGGCAGGAACTCTTTGTGTGGATGGGGATGAAGGTGAGACAAGTAAGGTGGGTGGGAGGAGTGTCGGGTGGACGAAGGAGGATTGTACACAGAGGGCAGCTGTTGCTGCACTGGGGGCTGCTGGCTTGGATGTGTGTGGTGGTTACCTGGGTAACGCACATATCCCCAGTTGCCAGGACAACTAGAAGGAGGTCCCCCTGACCAGCTGGTGGGGTTGTAATGGTGAGTGTTGGGAGGAGGAGGTTGCTGGGGAACGGTACTAGCTTGTGGAAGCAAGGAGGGTGGAACAGACTTATCACCTTTCTCTGGCTTGTCTGCTTTACTTTCCCCACCTGGAACATTCTGCCCCACCTCTAGAGGTTTCAGGGCAGGTGGAGGTGGGAGTGTTGGTCCATGGCTCATATTTGAATTCCCATGGGAATATTCAGCTCCTCCCACCCCAGGTTTCCCACACTGAGTGCTTGTTTAGAAGGGATGCGACTGCAGGTGTGTAGAGTCTCAGGACCACCAGGACCTGTATACTCCACTTTGTTTGGAAGTTTGGAATCTAGGGGAAAGTATGACTTCCTGTTGCTACTTGCATCACTTGCATTGTCCACCATTCCACGATGAGATGTATAGAGGGATGATGAGGACTTTAAGGAAGATAAATCTCCCTCCGTTCCTCCCTCACTGTCCCTCTGGTCCTCTGGTGTGCCATCCTCACCTCTCCTGAGCCTCTCTGATCCTCTGCTACACATTTGATGTCCCTCCATCTTTGTTTTTATCACCCTGCTTTGGGGGAATCTGGAGATTCAGATTCAGAATCCAAACTGGCCAAGGGGGAAGCAGAGAGACTTGGAGAAGACGATCGATTGTCCTGGTCAATGTCCCGTCCACTGCTTATGCTGCTGCTACTATTGGCTAAGCTTCCTCCAGCTGAGCTCCGACTGCCTTGTGATTGGCCATCCTCATTGTCACTTTCTCTTGATTGACTGTTGCTTGACGTTGGAGGTGGAGCTGAAGTTGGAGTGTTAGTTGAAAGGGGTGGGGCTGGGGGATTGGAGGAGTCCTAGCGGCAAAATCAAATATTATATTTATAAAAAAATTTCAATCTTATGGAATTTTATTCAGTGTTCCTAAAATGTTACCAGTACCTGGACTTTCTGTCTTTTGGGGGGTGGCACATGCTCCTCTCCTTCACTTTCTGATGAATCATGGCCTTGAGATTGCCGGCTGAAACGTCCAACAGCCAATTCCTCTCCGGCAGTTCTCTGCTTAATATTATAATTTTTAATCATGATGTGAGGCAGCTACATTTTTATATTTAGTTTAAAAAAACAACAAAAGAAAACAAACAAAATTTGCTCACAAACCCATAAGTCCACAAGTGAATGCAAAACAGCCAAGAGAATTTCATAAAACACAACACATACTGTAAATGCACATTAGTGTGGGATGCTTTGAAAAAGACTGATCATGAACATTCAGTATAAGGTAATCCAAACTCTATGAGACATGAAAGAATTCATTGACAGAAATAAGAACAAAAATAAAAGAGGTGGACCAAGGATGAGGTTATCAAAGATGAAGAAACCTAGGACAACAGAGAAGATCATAAAAAATTCATTAAGGGAATTAAGACAGGAGGAGGAAAATACAATACTGTTATCTTACCGTTTGCCTTTCATTGCGCTCTGTTCGGGAGGGGCTGTGGTGCGGACGTCTACCCCTCCTTTCTTCACTGCCCCCTCTCCTGCGTCCACTGCGAGCGGGCATCTGTGGCCATGCCCAATATAACCGAGGGAGGGCAAATACAAACATAAGAAAGAGAAAGAAAGACAGCATGACAAAATTACAGCACAAGACAAAAAGAGATATATTGACAGAAAAGGATTAGGAACTAAAAGTATGTTCTTGAAATACTCAGTAGAAAAATACTATTTTAATAAATGGTACGATCTACTATGGATATCAAAATACTTTTTAATAACAGATACAAGAGCACTTTAAATGGTTCTGACTGATTTAAAGACATATATCTACACATGGTCTACCTTTTATTCTGTTCTCAGTATGCGGTAATGCCCTCACCGATTCTTTGTTGGTTCGGGTCTTCATGACTAGTTCTCACTAGAATATGTGGTCCATTCCTTCCAGTCAGCCATTACAGAAAGTGGGAGTGTGACCACAATCAGGACGGTTAGCCTACAGGCTGCCTACCATAGCATTAAATCTTTTAAGACCTGGAGGAACAGAGTGAATACCACTGAAGTCAAAGTAAAACTTACCATAGCATTAGTATAATAAATATAATACTTGTTTTTCTGTTTGTTATCAGATAATTAAAATCTATCAATGCTACCAGGAAAAGGTAAATTGTTTATTTAATTCCCTTCTATTGTAATATTAAGGGGTGATGAGATTGGTCTACTTTAAGTGCAAAATTATAATCAATTACATTTGTGATTAAACAATCTGTAATCAGCACAATGTCTACAGCACAGACACTAAAACATTAAACTCTTTGCAGGAACAGAGTTGGGGAACAATAATGCTATACAGTAACTGCTGTACAGTTAGTAAAATATTTTTGTGTGGACTGCATGGTACTTCAGAGGGTTTGTGGTACTCTGAAGCTGAGCTTCAGTCATCAATGTTGAATGGAGTTCTGGAAAAACCATCCACTGCAGCCAACATAGGGAGAGGCACTGCTTACACCAAAAGATCAACATACAGACAACACTCTACATGTAACATGCACAAAACTACATACTTAATATTAAAATAAACTCATGTTTGTACATAAATACTTAAAATACATGATTTACACTATGCAATAAGAAAAAGTTTCCATTGTACCCACTTTATATTAAGTGGCCTTAACTACTATGTACTTACATTTTAATTAATAATTTAGTACTTTCTGTACATACATGTTTTTACATTGTACTTATATTTAATAAAAACCTGCATGTAATTACATCTGTATTTAATTTCTGTAATTACATTTATAATTAATTACACTGTTGACCCATACTTTACACCTTAACCCAACCTTAAACTTACCCATACCTCCAACCCTCTCCCTAACCTTACCCCATCCCACCTCAATAGCAGCAAAGGTGTTTTACAATACAATATGAACACAATAAGTACATTTGTACTTATTTTTTTATGTAAGTAAATAGTAGTTAAGGCCACCTAATATAAAGTGGGACCCATAATATATTACATATTACAGAAACTGTCGAGATTTTCTCTGTGCAGAAATCCTTACCACTATCAGAGAGTATATTTTAACTCAAAGGAGATATATATATATATTATATTATTTTTTTAATTTTTCTATTCTCTTGTTTCTAGCCTGCTTCACTGACAGCCATTTAATTTTAATTTTGAGGACAGATATTTTTCTTGAATAATAATACAATTATAATCTGACAATATTGGTCTAATTCAAACCCAGTCGCTTAACAACGATGCAAGAATGATCTGACATACAATAACATTGCTAATTAACCTCATCACAGTCGTAGTAAATCGTTTTTCAAATTCTGAGGCATATGTCAGCATTTTGAATACATGACCCATATTCTAAACATAACTACAAGAGACACTAAATTTTTTCATGAGAAAACAAGCTGACAACTCCCACTTGTTTGAGATAGAGAGATAGAGATAGAGAGAGAGAGAGAGAAAAGAGAGAGAGAGAGAAAAGAGAGAGAGAGAATTTATTAGATGGAGACAAAAAGATACATAGTGTTGGTGGGAGGTTAAGTAAGTCACTCCGGTATTTCAAATCAGCCTCTACCCTTTCTCTCTCTCTTTTACACACACACACACACACACACACACACACACACACACACACACACACACACACACACTTCATTTATTGTGAATGAGACTATATATAGCACACTAACAGACACTGAAGTGAGTGAGTGTATTTAGCGCAGCCTTCAAAACTGCAAAATGTACATTTACACCCAAAGCACTGAACACAAGAGAAAAACATACCACAATTTCAAAAATACTCATTTGTAAAACAAGAATTAATTCTAGTGCTAAACACAAAGACTGCACCTTGTGCGGATCATATAAATGTAAAATCAACATATTTGTGATCAAATTATGTTGTGCACAAGATAATATATCCAAATGACAAACAACAAAAAATTCCAGCACTCTGTCTACAGGTGAACCTTCATTCATCAGGAGTCCATTACCAAAATCTTGGCCAAGCTCCATGCATACCAAAAGCCTTGCACTCTCCCACTGCAAACACATGCATCTAAGGAATCAGTAATACCTTCATTACAGTACAGTATATACATAAAGGCACACAACATATGGCAAGCAGTTTAAACATTTATTTTTTTTAACTAGTATCTATTTTGATGTTATTAGTACTTATTTGTTAAATATTAATAATTATTAGTGACTAGTATTTTTTTTAGTTTACTAACTTTTTATTAGATACTACTACTATTATTTTTCTACTAGCCACAAGACAAATTGTAAAGTTACTGGTACAAGTTAGTCTGTTGTTCCTGATAACAAATGGCAATTTTTTGTCATTTAATCTTGCTGTAGTTTAGATATCAACTATTCACTTCTGACTAGAGTTGGGTACAGAAAACCCGTGAATGCAGTATTTATACAAAAAACAATACCAACCCTATTTCTGACTACATATCCCAATTGTAACTATTATTACTTATTTCAATATTTGCTTGCTTTCAGTTTTACTAGTACCCATTTATAAGATTAATACTAGTATTAATGTAAGCACATAAGTATATGCAAATATAGCCTATAAGTTTTACTAGTAGTAATACAAATAAGATTAGAATTTAGTAGGACTGTAAATAAAAATTAGAATTTATAATAATCAACTAATTTAAAATAAAAATCCACATTTGTAAGCAAAAACAGTGCATTAAAATCTTAAGTGTGCATCAGGCAGCTTTGTTAGAAAACCATGTAAATTTAAAGGGGTCATATGATGTGATTTCTGTCTCTCAGAAGAGAGAGCAGACTGCAATGCTGGCTGTTCTGACTCACAGACTGTAAGTATGTTTTCACATTGAAAGGATTTGCCACTAATGATTCAAATGTGAGTTTTGGGCAGTGTAGAGTAGCATTTGTTTTTCACTTCTCTGATCACAAATGCAGACATGGTACAACGCAATGCGTAAAAAGACAGTATAAGTCATTATAATCTGTAATTATGTCATTTATAATGGGTTTTAATGTTTTTGTCTCGTTGCTCCATTTCCATCACACACGTGAGGTATTCGGCCAATCACAATTCATTAGATAGCTAGAAAGGTGGGGCATAAAGGAGAAACAATAACATAAACTATGTGGAAAATAATGTGTTTTTTTAACCTTAAACCGCATAAAGACATTTCAATACACCAAATAATGTTCTTTTTAGCACCATCATATGACCCCTTTAAAGCAAGTTCAACTTTTTTCCTTTTAATGTTTTGAGACTTTATGGTGGGTTTCTCCCCATCCCACTGAATCTCATGTTTTTAAATGAAAAATGTACTGTGTGATTGCCTTGTATTAAACAATGCATACATACACAATGCGGTTTTGTTTATAATTGTTTAAGCAACTTAATTTTATTCAGTTTATAAACATTTTAAACACTATGCACTTTTTCCAAAGATATTTATGGTATTTTATTGCTTTGAATAAACATGCATTAGTAATATTTTGCTTAAAGCATTTGCTGAAATTATGCATTTTAAATTAAGATATAATTAGAATATTTATCATATCATCTAATACAAAAGCCGAATTTAGTTTTTCAGCCATTTTATCAGTAACAGAATTTAGTCTGATTTCTTTTCTCACTAGCTGCAACTTTTTTTAATATTCTGAATAATGAGCAGCAAGAATGGCTACTTCACAGTTCAATTTAAAAAAAAAAATCTTACAAGTAATAGATTGATTATACACTAGTGTCTAATAAGTAGGTACTAGTTTCTATTCAGGTAGTACTAGAAAATTTTGGTTAAATGTTTATGACTATTTGAACATTATGAAGGATGTGAAATACATATTATTACCTAATTAGTATAGTTACAAGTAAAAATAACATAACAGCAACAACTGCAATACATACTAGATACAACCCCAATATAAGTGAATATTTAAGCACATAATTAATGTTAAAAAATAATAATAATAAATTAAGCAATTTGTTACTAGTAAGAATGGGAATAGTTACTTTTCAATGCTGAGATAAATACTAGCATGTAATGGATAAATACTAGAATCTAGTACTAATAAAACAGAAAAATATACTGTTCACAACACTGGATTACTAGTAATGCTAAAATAAAAAAGTACTAGTAAAACTAAATATTTTAAAAAATATTATATAAAGTATGTTAGTTTTAAGAAATAAATGTTTAAATGGCTTGCCACACACATCATCACACAATCTGTCCCCTTCTCATACATATAACGCACAAATATAGTTGGAATTAGCTTTGTTTTTTAATTCTTTTGCAAGTAAAAGCACAATGCCAAAAAGGTAGGGTGAGTTAGACACCCGAACGTGCATCTTCGCTCGGCCACGCACCGCAGCGTTCCTTTCTTCCATTCTTCTGCTGCTTGTTATTGATACGCATGCAGAGGCAGTGCTCTACTGTACTAACTGGACGACCTCTGGATTACAGTTCTCAGACAATGCACTGCACATTCAATCCTGACAAGACGAGGAGAAAGGGTCGCGAATAACCCCCACCCACTCCTTTCCTTCTCATATGAGGAAGATTTGGGATCAGAATGGCGAATGGCATTCTTGTCGAGCTACGTGGAATGTGAGCACTCGAATCCTGCGTGGTTACGCACCCCGATTTGCAAAATTATATCAGCCCAATCTATGCATATCAGTAAAGCACAAAGACGGGAGTGCGAGGAAGGGGGAACCATCTGAGAATGGCCAAAGAGTCAAATATAAGCATCCATTTTCTCCTCTTCTTACCTATAATATCCAGCGATGCGTATCTCCCTTTCTTTTTCTCTCCTGCTGCCGTTCGTACTGTACATTGACCTACACGCGTTCAAACATACAGGGAACTCGATGCACGGACAGATTTACATTGTTGCGGCTTCGCAAATAACGCAGTTTTCCCAGCCGCTCCCCTAAAATCGGCGCAGAAAACGGGGTGCAGCAGAAGACTGTACAAATTGATGCGTACGTTTGAGTCTTCCCCACCCCCTTTTCTTTCTGCCCCTCTCCCGCTCCTCTGTCAAGACGACTCGCACTCTTTTGCAGTCTGTACGAGGACAAATCTTCACGGAGGGGTGAGCGAGGGACGCACGACCACTCAAGGGTGAGAAGGGGCGTGATTTTCCTTATTCTTCAGGGAAAATGGCAAGGTAGGAAAGGAAAGACAAGGAAAAAGAAATTAAGAAAGCTGTTGAGATAAGGGTATCTATTCATTATGCAAATTACTGCTTAGTAAATTGTCGATGTACATCACTTAATTAAGGAAATTAACCTAGAACTGCTTGATTAGGTAATGGGCACTAATTGGGCCTAATTGTAGTACCTTAATGAGGTAGGGGTGCCATTGCTCCTACAAAGTTATTATTTGAAATTTAATGATGTTCATCAGAACCTAAGCATCCATGAGGCTTATTTCAAATATGCAGATTAGAAAAATGTGAAAGTCAGCATGAAATCAAAATGGACCCCGTTTACTTTCTTAAAGCAAGTTTCTGGTCTTTATATATTTTCAAACACGAAAACAGTTTGACTTTGTAACTTTAGTCAAAATATAACGTCTTGCTCGTTCTGTGAAACTACTTTCCTTTCGCTGATGTCATGAAGGCCGCACTGGCTTTTAGCTAGGGATTGTTTTAGGAAACTTACAATCAGTCTGGCTTCATTCTGGCATATAACGCCCACTCGTCTTCAACAAATTAGGTTTCATTAATATAAAAGAGCCACCAACATCCCTAAAATCTGAAAATACTAAATTGCTCTTAATAAGCCAAAATCACTTATTTACTGCAAATGCGTCTTGCAGTAAATAAACAAGCTTTTCACTATTCCAATAGCAATTCACAAATCGCTTTAAGGTGTCTTTAAACACTTTACTCTTTACACACTTTACACTTAGCTTCTCTGCTGCCTTTGCATTTTAAAGATGGCATTAGACTAAAAAGAGCATCCCTAAATCTGTACTTTCTTGTAAGTCTGCAGTGGAGTGACCAGTCAAGCAGTTGCTTTCTCACACACAGACACATACACAATCCATCTCCCTCAGTCTCTCTCTCCAGCAGTTTTTCCTTCTCTTTCGAATAGACCTCTGTCCCGGCTCCCATTGTGTTGTAACCATAGTAACCAACCTCTCAGGAGTGCGCGTGCGTTATCATGTCTGCCGTCTGACTGTAAGCGCCCCATCTACTGTTTGAAGCATGAGATGCTCAGACTGGCTGCAGAGCTACTTTGCATTGATTTACTGTTGCAGGTATTTAACAGGGAGAGGCGTTCATGGGTTGGAATTAATAACATTGATTAAAGATGGACTTTAGTTTTTCTAAAACAGGGAACACAAAAGTAGTAAATTGTGGAAAGACAAGAACAAAGAAATAACCTAAAGTTAAAACCTGTAGTTCTGGAAAAGTATTTATGAAACACTGGCCGGAATCCTCATTGGGCTATATATTTCTTAAGATCTGTCATGAAAAAACTACACCACCTTATCCCTTCAGAAAGCCTGACATCTGTTTGATTTTCCCAGTGTGCATCACAGATGTATTTTGTGTGTTGCCCTAAGTATGAACCAATCCGTCAGTGTTATACTACAGGAAGCCTTCAAGGAGTTGCCCATTACCACGACCATGCCACACTTAATGTGGCTAGTGTAAATCAGAAACATTTCAGTAAAATACCAATAATTCAATTATTTACTATAATAAATCAGCATTTATTTATTTATTAATTACTATATAAATATATGAAATATACATATGTAATAGCAAACCTATAAAGTAATATTACAATTTAAAATGTTTTCTAGTTTCATATTTTAAAATGTGTAATTTTAATTTATGTTTATGTTTTAAACACATGTTCTTTTACAAATCAAGATGTGGAAAACAGTTGTGCTGCTTAATGTGTTTGTGGAAACCATGATACATATTTTTTTCAGGATGCTGAACAAGGGGGGGGGGGGCAACAGTTGGCTCACTAAGCATATTGCTGACTATTGAGGCATAGATGTAACACAGTACAGCCAATGATGTAACAAGGTCTTTTTTTATTAGTTAATATGTTTAATTAGTCAGCATTGTACAGTTTAACCCACAGATACCCTAGTGTCAACACAAACATACACAGACTTTACAGTGAATGTGTGTGTGAATGTGTATATACGTGTACTGTATCATTAAATATTTGGATACTGAAATATTGGAAGCATGAGAATTCATTTAAATACAAAGATGTCTGAGTGTATGTATATATCACAAGGTTGAAGAGCTGTCTGAATTGTGATGAATGCTGGTGTGTATGCTTTGGGAGTCATAATGTGGTATGAAGTACACAGGCCAGGCCAAAATCCACACAACAGAAATGCAGTCTAAAACAGCAGCCTGTGTTATGATACCTCATGCCATCACACATCCCTGTAAGGAGCTGACTACAAATATTGAGACAGTTCAGATCTATCAAACATTTGACCCATCTGTTATAATTTTCTTCTCTATCCCTCCCTTCTCTCTTCACAGCATCAGCTAGATAACTCCATCTGTAAACAGATGCAGAATGTCAAAAATAAATATTTTTGAGTCTACAAACCCAAATTTCAAAAAGAGAAGTTTCATTCAGGCCATGCGAGATTCATACCTCTCACCAGTCATAGCGTGGGCGGGAGTGAGGAGGATGGTGGCGTGGTGACTCGTGGTGAGGCGAGGGAGAGGAGGAGGAGCTTGGAGGCGCTGTCAGGGCCAGCTGCTGTCCTACCCCTGCACTCCGCTCACGCCCATAATCTAAACTACGGGCATTAGGGGGGCGGTACCGGCCCACCTCTCTCCTCCACTCTTCATCAAAGGCAGCTGCCTCACCTGAAAGAGTGATTTTTACAACAGTGAATAGGAGAATTACTTCCCAAAATCAGGGACAAAATGTAAGCAGGGGAAAAAGGCAAAGAGGGATTGAACTAACTCTCTTCCAGATTGAAGAAGTCTTGTCTCTCTTCACGGTCTCCTGTGAGACGGTTCCTTGAGCGTTCCATCACGTGACCTCTTTCACCAATGTGATGCCCGATAGCCATTCGCTCCAGCCCACTCTGACTGTCCCTCATCGTTTGACGTGTCTCTCTGATCTAAACAAAAAGACACATACAGAATTTTTAAATGAATTAGGGGTGATTCAACAGTTTTGACACTTTGATGTGTGGTATTTCAATGAAAAAAATCTCTTGGTAACAAAGCATTGGCAATCCAGTTGAATTAGTCCATCACTGTTAGTCTTAAGTAATTTAATGATTCTGATTACTCTTAAGAATTCCCTCATAGTTCCTCATTTGTTCCATTATGAATTCCAATTCGAGGAATAAATATCTGGACAATTAAATATTTATTTTGCCAAATGCTGGGACCATTGCAATAAAACAAAAAATATTAACACATTTCTTATTTTAATAATAAAGCTCATGTGTATCTGTAACTAAACACTGTCATTTGAACAACCAATTGGAAATTACTTAATGACAGATTTAAGTCTCACAAGCTTTAAGTAGCACTTAATACAGTACCAAATCTTGGTTCAAGGAGTCTGACATGACAAAATTATTGACTTGTGGTTCAGAGGGTCAGATAAGTTAAGAAACTGTTTGTATTTACGTTAAAAGAGTGTTTCACGAGTTCACCCTTACATCTAATTTGGCTATAGTGGAAAGAACAGGAGATGCATCATCTATCATTTTTTAATGTCTATGGTTTTGCCTGTTCATATACATGACAACTGCGTTTTGGGGACTGAAAAAGCATATTTTTTAAATCGGGTTTCAAAGTGCAAGTTTTTGAAAATGCCACCATTATCGTCAAAGCGGTGATATTGCTGCTCACAAAATGACTCGCTGCTTTCGTAGTATTGCTTGTTTGTTTACGTCTGTGTGCAAGCTGCTATCACTATGAATGTGGAGTAGCGCAACAGGTGGTGTGGTGATTTTAGTGACAGAACTCCTGCCCGCCACATGCTAATCATCACTTCCCTACAGACTTCCCTACCAACTACTGGCCTGGCATACTTAATATAGCATTTTTGGCTGTTATAGCAGATATGTGTAAACATGAATCATTTTGAAAACATTGTCATGTATACGTGAAACTTTTTAAAAATGCAAAGAAAAAACTTTTTGACTACATCGTTGTCGTGTAAATTTTGCCTCAGTCACGGACACATTCCCCTTCATGTCTATTGCATAATACATTCCGCTGTGTGTCTATGTGTCTCTTACACCCCCAGGGGCAGTGCGAAATTCACTGGTCTGCTGATAGACTTTAGGTGCGCCTGTGTCTATGGAGGAGTATGAGATGACTGTGGAGGAGGAGAAGGTCTGGCAGTTTGGAGAACCAGACATTTGTTCCTACAAAGTAAAGAAAACGAAAGTTATGAAATTGTGATCTAAGATCAATTGACTTAATGTATGCAATTGTAGTCAAACTATAGAGAATTAATTAATTAAGATTATTTTAAAGTGAAATAAACAAGGCAGCTACTTGAAAGTCACAGTTTGCACTTACTCTAGCTAAAAAGCTATTAATGATAATGCACTCTTTACCATTAACAAACGGAAGTCTTGTTCTTATGTACAAACAATGTTTCAATGATCTTGATTTCTGGCTGCTAGGCCACCATGAAACTTACCATGTTCTCCATCATCCCACTCATCATGCTGAACATGTCCATGAAACCTCCACCCTGAGAAAGAGAGAGAAAAAAACAACAACAAAAAAACAGAATTGTCAAAATGCATTGATGTAAAAATTATGACACTGCACAATGTCTGCCACTTATCAAATAAATGGGATCCTTTATACAGATAGGGTATTTTTATTGCCATTAAAGCATAAGATGCTCTGGGGTTCATTTTCAAATCCTCCTGGTGATGATTATTAGATCTGACTACTGATCTATAAAGGAGAACTGGATTGCTCATGATGTCATATATGTGAACCCACCATGACACCATATTGGTATTCCTTACTATTTTCATTTATTCTATTGTATTAATAGGAAATCATATGATTTTAATGAGAAAACATCACCTCACAATTCAGCATTTTTATATCTTAAGTATCCCTGTACATTTTTACAACGCAAAAGTCCTTATGTAAATGGTGTGGAATTTCCCCTGCTTATTAAAATGTAACGTTCATATACATTACAGTAGCGTACAGCCATGGCCAAAAGTTGAGAATGACACAAATATTAATTTTCACAAAGTCTGCTGCCTCAGTTTTTGTAATGGCAATTTGCATGTACTCCAGAATGTTATGAAGACTGACCAGATGAATTGCAATTCATTGCAAAGTCCCTCTTCGTCATTAAAATTAACTTAATCCCAAAAACATTTCCACTGTATTTCAGCCTCGCCACTAAAGGACCAGCTGACATCATGTCAGTGATTTGCTCTTTAACACAGGTGAAAGTGTTGATGAGGACAAGGCTAGATATCACTCTGTCATGCTGATAGAGATAGAATAACAGACGGGAAGCTTTAAAATCATTAAATTGCTTGAAATCATTGTTCTTCCTCTGTTAACTATGTTTACCTCTATGGTTACCTTCAAGGAAAGGTGCAGTTATCACTGCTTTGCACAAAAAGGGATTAACAAGTAAGGATAATGTTGCTAGTAAGATTGCACCTAAAATCAATCATTTATTGAGTCATCAAGAACTTTGAGGGGAGAGGTTCAATCGCTGTGAAAAAGGGTTCAAGGCACCAGCAAGTCCAGCAAGCGGCAGGACCGTCTCCTAAAGTTGATTCAGCTGTGGGATTGGGGCACCACCAATGCAGAGCTTGCTCAGGAATGGCAGCAGGCAGGTGTGATGCATCGGCACACAGTGAGGCCAAGACTTTTGGAGGATGACCTTGTGTCAAGAAGAGCAGCAAAGAACCCACTTCTCTCCAGGAAAAACATTGGGTACAGACTGAAATCCAAAGGAGTGGGCTCACTCACAATTTTGCCTAAGAACACAGCCATGAATAAAGAATGGTACAAAAACTTTCCCAACCATCCAAGGACAGTTTGTTGATGAACAATGCCTTTTCCAGCATGATGGAGAAACCGTGCCATAAGGTAAAAGTGATAACTGTGTGGCGTGGGGAACAAAACATTGTAATATTAGGTCCATGGCCAGGAAACTCCTCAGACCTTAATACCATTGAGAATTTGTGGTCAATCCTCAAGAGGCGAGTGGATAAACAAAAATCCATAAATTCTGACAAGGTCCAAGAATTGATTATGCAAGAATGGGCTGCCATCAGTCACTATGTGCCCCAGAAGTTTATTGACAGCGTTCCAGGGTGAGTTGCAGTGGATTTGAAAGAGAAGGGTCAACACTGCAACACGGTTTATCTTTGCATAAACTTATTGTAATTGTCCATAAAAGCCTTTGACACTTATGAAATTCTTGTAATTATACTTCAGTATACCATAGTAAAATCTGACAAAAAGTTCTAAAAACACTGTAGCAGCAGATTTTGTGAAAATTTATATTTGTGTCACTCAAAACTTCTGGCCAAGGCTGTACTTCAGATGAACATCATTACAAATGACAAAGTGCTCATTTTGAAATCTGAATAAAGATTTATGTTTGTATACACATATACCTTACATCGCCTTGTACAGTTAGTTATTCACAGTTTATGTAATTTTGTTAAAGTGTTTTTGTTCATACAGTAGGCTTACTGCAAATGTTTCAAAATTGATTTTGTTAACAGCATTTCTGCAGGTGATTTAAACGTTGGTTAAATTAATATTTAATTCAACATACATACACAACATTTTACTCCTAATGGTAATGCTAGTAAAATGGCATAGAATTTGCTTGATCTTTAAGAATCTGAAATAGATGTTGCTCAAACATTAAAAATATACACATCATAACTTCTTCAGAGAAATAATGCTGACTACTACATATGGTACGGACTTAAAGACATTAAGCTTTATTTCCAAAATGATGCATGATGAGCTTCGATTTTCAATACAACATACAGCAATATAGTAACAGAGGCTTGTATTGTATTATACATAGTATATTTGAATCAATTTCTAAAACTAAATCGAAATGTATTTTCTTGTTTAAAAAAAATATCTTCGAACGCAATGAGCAATCCAGTCATTATATAGATCAGTGGAATTTACACAAACTTGAGGAGGTCATGTAGCGCAAACACTGCTGCAAAGGGGTGAACAAGGAAGAAGGTCATACCATTCCCATCATGCCAAAGGGGGACAAGGCTCCAGCTTGTGGCTACAAAGGGTGAAATATGAAAACTTTAATCTTCAATACAAGGCTAAAATAAATAATTCATAAATACGTACATACAAGTACAATTGAGACTAAGTGCAGAGATACCAATTCAGCATCAAACTGACAGGTCAACATATTAACAGAGTTTTCACTTAAGGGGAACGTTCACCCAAAAATGATAACTTGATGTTTATCTGCTTACCCCCAGGGCATCCAAGAATTAGGTGAATTTGTTTCTTCAGTAGAACACAAATGGAGATTTGTAAAACAAACTGTTACAGTCTGTTAGTCATATAATGCAAGTGGATGGGAATCATGGCTAAAACATACAATCAAACTAAACTATCGTTTTTAACCTCTAATGCACTGCATTGCCTGAACAGTATGAGCGCCTCCTAAAATCACAGCCTGCACCTGAGGAGTCTTCTTCTTCTTGCTTTATAGAGGATCGCAGACTTATATATATATATATATATATACACTGTTCAGTTTCATGCACAGATCGAATGTATCGTCACGAGCCGCAGGG
This sequence comes from Carassius auratus, assembly GCF_003368295.1. NCBI lineage: Eukaryota > Metazoa > Chordata > Actinopteri > Cypriniformes > Cyprinidae > Carassius > Carassius auratus. Next base: position 226,313 of record NW_020528832.1, on the reverse strand, counting down.
TTTACTTTTTTTTTTTTGTATGTTTTTTTGTTTGTTTTATTGTATGTTTTAGCTGTGATTCCCATCCACTTCCATTATAAGATTGACAGACTGCAACAGTTAGTTTAAAAATCTCTATTTGTGTTCTACTGTGGAAACAAAGTCACCTACATCTCGGATGCCCCGGGGGTAAGCAGACAAACATCAAATTTTCATTTTTGAGTGAACTATCCCTTTAACCCTCATGTTGTGTTCTGGTCATTTTGACCCAGAGAGGAATTTCATCATTTCATTTACACTTGTGATGTTTCCAGTCAAAAATTACCAGCCTACAAATAATTTATTAGAAATTTCTTGCTATGCTACATTGCTACTAAATTTTGGACTCAATCTTTTAATTAATGTCTTTTCTGTTTGCACAGGTTTTGTGTTTCTTTAAAAAAAAACTGAATTATTAATAGGTCTCATTGAACTATGTTTACATCAGTTTTAGAGTGAACATTGACTAAATTATACACAAATAATGTTTTTTTTTTCAACTGAGATCAATGAGGCCTATGACCAAAAGGTTAAAAAAAATAAAAATAATAACAGTACCTGTGCTAAATGAAGGAACGAAAGGCAATACAAATTCATCCCAGATTTGAAGAGGGATTTACAAGCAGTTTTTAAAAGGTAGGTCATTGACGATGAACATCAAATTAGCTAAAGGACTTAATGAACAAGCATAGAACAAGTTTTAAAAATCTGCAAATCAGGCCCTTTATTTACAGCTCTAATGTGTACCTGCAAACTAGTACGTGGATGCTGGATCTGAGGGGTGAGAGGAAAAGGGTCCATCCCAAAGGACCCAAAGAGACTCCTCATCTGATGCCTGTGCGCAGCGAATGGATCCCTGTCACAACATAACATGCAATTACAGTATACAGTTGTAAAATGTATTTTGAAACTAAATTTAATTTTAAAGCACAAATGGATTATCAGGTTATCCTCAAACACTCACTCAACAATACATGTTTTCATTTTAAAAGTACTAAAACTCACATCATGTATGGGCTGTCATCCACATCATTCAAATAATGAAACATTGTTGTTGTTGTTTTTTCTTTCTTGGTTGGTTAAACTTGCCCCAGTAAATAAACTTCCTCTTCTTTAATCAAAATCCAAAACAACAACAACAGCTCAGAAGCTCTTAATTGGTCAACCAATCATCAAGTTCCTTTTGCCAGATATGCAAAACAGTCTCAACTGGAGAATTATACAATTCGGCCTACCGAATCACAAAACAAACCATCAATTTATCGAGCGAGAAGAATACAACACACTGACATCCTAAAGCAGCTCTGCAGAACATTTATCCCTACGCGAATACTGTCGAAGATTCCAGACAGGTGCTAATCCAAAACAGCCTGCGAGCTATTTCAGATTGTTAGCCTAAATAATAACATGCGCGCGGAAATGATTTGTTTACAACCACAACGGGGTTCGGGGATACAAGTCAATGTGAATTTTGTCCAGCTGGCGAGAGAAACAGCAGCACGACGAGCAGACGGACCGACTGAAATACCCTCCGCAGATGAGCACAGGAAGACAGTATGACAAAGGAAACAAAACCTTGAAGATCCTGGGCGAAAAGCTCGCGCTTCTAAGCGATTCACGCGTTGCTTTCGAAATGCACTACATCAGAGTCGTTGCAGTATCACACGCTAGCATTAAAAAAATAAACTCCAGTCAGGAAGAGACGCTTTTGATAGGAATATTATGCGCACTTAGTAAAACAGGCACAAAAGCCAAACGTCAACAGAAATGAGAGGCGGGAGGGGGAGGAAGAGGAGGGGAAGAGCGCAGCGCACATTCCGGTGATGAAAGATAAAAGTTTAGAATAGCAAAGATGCCTTTATATTTTGGTGACCGTTTGGTCATTTGACGCTTGTCTTTTTGATTTTACGAGCATTATTAATATGATGCTTAGGCATAAACTCATTTCAGTTTTTTTTATGTGAGGACATAACGAGATTAATGCTTATTAATTTAATTTGCTTATTTATTTTATTAATATTATTTGGACTTTCCTTTTTTTCGTTTCTGTATCTTCTCTGTGTGTGCACGTATTGATGGTTTTGCAATATGCCTATTGTGTGCAAAATATATACATATGTATGTGTGTGTGTGTGTGTGTGTGTGTGTGTGTGTATATATATATATATATATATATATATATATATATATATATATATATATACAGTCATGGCCAAAAATTTGGACACCCTTTGTAAATGTGATCAAAGAAGGCTGTTAAAATTAATCTGCATTGTTAATCCCTTTGATCTTTTATTTAAAAAATTCACAAAAATCTAACCTTTCATTGGATAATAAGAAATAAAAATAGGGGGAATATCATTATAAAATAAGTGTTTTTCTCATACACATTGGCCACAATTAAGGACACCCCTAGAAATTATATAGAATTATATAGAAATTAAGTATTCCCATTCATATTCGCAATTTTGCGTACTCCAGGGTGATTATGAACACGAAATTATCCAGCCATTGCTTCCTGTTTCACAGAAATATAAATAGGGGGAAAAACAAAGCCCAAATGCCCTTAATCATCCATCACAATGAGAAAAACCAAAGAATATATTTCTGATCTGCAGCAAAAGGTAATTGAGCTTCACAGATTATTGAAGTGGCTTTAAGAAAAGAACTAGAGCAGTGAAATTTATATTTCCACAATCAGGGCAATAATTAAGAATTTCCAATCAACAGAAAATGTTATGAAACTGCCTGGAAGAGGATGTGTGTCTATATCGCCCTAATGCACTGTTGAAAGGACTCTCAAAAGACCACAGCTGGAGAACTGCAAAAAATAGTTGAGTCTTGGGGTCAGAAAACCTTTTAAAAAATTGTCAAACACCACCTACATCAATACATGTCGTTTAAGAGGGTTTCAAGAAAAATTCTCCTATAGCTCATCCAAAAACCAACTCCAGCATATTCATTTATCAGACAAGACTGGAACCTCAAATGGGACTGGCTTCTATGGTCAGATGAAACAAACAAAAAAGAGCTTTTTAGCAGCAATCACTCAAGATGGGTTTGGTGAAAACAGGGATAAAAATTACACCATGTGTACAATTAAATATCCTGCTGTATTTTTGATGTTGTGGGCCTATATTTCTGCTGGAGGTCCTGGACATCTTGATGCATGGCTTCTTTGATTCTATCAAATACCAACAGATAAAAAAAATCAAAACATGACTGACTCTGTTAGAAATCTTATAATGGACCATGTTTGGATCATCGAACCATACAATAATCCAAAGACAAACCTCAAAAACAACACAAAAATGGGTCACTGGGCACAAAACCAAGCTTCTGCTATAGCCATTCCAGTCCTCTGACCTGAACCCTAAAGAAAATGAGAGGAGTGAACTGAAGAGGAGAAGCACCAACATGGAGCTGGAAATCTAAATGGTCTGAGGTGATTCTGGATGAAGGAATGGTCTCTGATCCCTTGTCAAGTGTTCTCTAACCTCATCAGGTTTTATACTGTAGGAGAAAATGTAGAACTTTTAAACTGGCAAATGGAGGTTTAAAAAATAAATCAATAAAGGTTGTCTTTAATTGTGGCCAATGTGTATTAGAGAAAAACATTTATTTCCTAATGATATTTCCCCCCATTTTAAAATATTATTATCAAATGTAAGGTTAGATTTTTGTGATTTTTTTAAAATAAAAGATCAAAAGGATTAACAACACAGATTAATTTTCACAGCCTTCTTTGATCACATTTACCAAGGGTGTCCATATGTTTGGGCATGACTGTGTGTATGTATGTATGTATGTATGTATGTATGTATATATATATATATATATATATATATATATATATATAATGCACAGACACATGCAATTTATTTATGGTGTGGTGCAAGCACATGCAAAATCAAGTATACTTTACCAAGGCCTACCAAACCACTCGAAGAGTGTGTTTCTGTAATGTAGATATTTTACGCTGATTAATAAATTTTAGACAGAAAAATAATTAACCGAAAAATAATAGAGCTGATTTCTTGTCCTTTTGTTGCATCGCTAGATGGCAATGCGCAGGACACGAGCAGAGAATCTCTCATCGATAAAAGTAACGTTCCCAAATTCAGTCACGAATTATATATATATATATATATATATATTACTTTGTATGTAAAGTAAAATGTGAAATAGACGCATTTTTTAAGCTTTTATTCTTTCCATTCTTCACTGTTTTAGTTTGTGTGTCTTTAGAATATATTCCATCTGGATGTATTCATAAAATATGTTTACAATACAGCCTATTTTCTGTAACCATAGAGAAAAATTGTCACTGGGCCCCTAGCGACCGCTTAGTAGGAACTGCACCCAGTGTTGGGCGCGTGCGCATACTCGGAGTGGGCAGGCTGGACGTCGCAGGAACTACGGCTAGACATTTTTTCGCTTTTATTCACGTCAGATTGATACTCTCAAACCCGGACGTAACCAACGCCTAGTCACCGGTGAGGAACGGTAAGTCATTTTCAGTTTTTAACATTATTTTGTTTGGCTTTTAACCTGTCAAACGGTCGTTAATCGGTACACGTTTTAGGTCAGACTTAACCGTTGTGTAACTTTGATTTAGGATGTGGATGTTTTGTGGCCCTCTCAGCAGTGCTAGCGCGTTAGCTTAGCCTCGCAGCATCCTGTCGCCTTCGTTAAACAAAATTTGATTTATTTCACCGCCGACAAATCTCGTAAAGGTTTATTTAGTTTTCTGTAATCACCACAAACTACAAATTTCTTCGCCATTTAGAATAGTATTCAGTTAAGTAACGTTATATTTATCAGGCGGAGTGTTCAAATGTGTGTTTTTTTTTGGTGGAGAACGAGAACAGAATAAACATTCTAATTTAAATGTCTGACTTGTAGTATGAATAAAATACGTTTCTTGTCATGTTTAGAAAAACCGGCTTTAAATAAACGACAAACAGGCTCTTTCGTGTTTTACTTTTAAGGTAACGTCACCCGATATTCCTAATGTTTATCGTCCCTAATTTGACTACAAATGTAGTAATTACTAAGGATGAACACTTTAATTAAGGACTAACTTCAAAATAAAATAATTCACTAACGGTGTAATGTAACTTAAATCCAGGCAGTATTGTTAGTGCGAGTACGACAAAGTCGAATCTTCTTCTCAAGCAACGTTAATATGCGGAAGCAAATAAGACAGGACATATTCTTGTATATGCAAAAAAAAAAAAAAAAACATTCTTGTATATGTATTTTTCTATGCCTGCGTTTGTACCTGAAATCAAATCACATCACTTTATTGGCAAAACAAATGATTCCTGAATGGTTTGCTCAAAGGTTATTTCTGTAATAACCATTGCCAGTAATAACGTGATTTTCAATCTCTTTTTCTCTCGCCATATAGATGCAAACCATAAAGTGTGTGGTGGTTGGAGATGGAGCTGTTGGAAAGACCTGCCTCCTCATCTCATACACAACCAACAAATTCCCTTCTGAATATGTTCCCACGGTAAGTGAGTAACGGGTGGTGGGCTCTGGGTCAGAGATTTGGTGGGTGGGAGGGGGTACAGTGATCCAATGATTATCAATAACGGTGCTAGCTATTATGAGTGTTGAGTGCTTTGTGCTGTTTAAGACTAGGAACTCTAATGCATGCGAGTATTTCACAGGATATTTGATTAGATTGATTAGAATCATTATTAGTATTGTATATTTTGTGTTGTCTGAATTAAAAGTACATTATGTGTGAATGAGGTGCATTTGTGGTTGTTTGCAGGTTTTTGATAACTATGCTGTCACAGTAATGATTGGAGGTGAACCGTATACACTGGGTCTTTTTGACACAGCAGGTAATGCATTCTGGGACTTTCATTACCATTGACATAAATTTGATTCTTCACACTGTCATTCTTCTTAAGTAATTATTAATATTTTTTGGTTGGCCAGTATAATCAGTATTTAGTATATTGAATATTCATTACCATAATATTATTATAATGTCAACATGATGCCAACAGACGTGAGACAATAGCCGTCACTATTGAAAAACTGGAAAAATGTGGCTGAACTAATGGGAAGACAAGTGTCAGGCGTTCTATGCATCCATTCATACAGTGTCCAGATCTGCTGACTCGTTCTCTATTCACTATTTAGTGAATATCACATAGTTCGGTATATAAGGAGAAGTGAGAGAAAATGTGTGTTCTGATACTGCTTTAGACAATACTATGCATATTTTGGCATTACATGCGTACCATGCCCTGAAAACGCTAAAAACAATCTTGTATCTGACCTGCTTGTTCAGATTGAAACTCGTTAAAAAAATTGCATGTTGACTTACTATATACATACTGATACTAAAATAGCAGTTTATAAGTGGTATGATAGGGTGAAAATCACACCTCAACTACACACAATAGCTACAAACACTAGCGTTTAAAAGTTTGGGGTTAGCAAGTTTTATTTTCTGTAAAGAAATAAATATTTGTATTCAGTAAGCTAGCATGTTTCAAGTAAATGTTGTTATATTTTTAAATGGTAATAATTCACAATATTACTGTAATTGCTGTATTTTTGATCAAATAAATGCAACCTTGGTCAGCATAAAGAGACGACTTTTCAAAAGCATTTAAATATTTTATCGTCAACAAACTTTTAAACAGTGTACATTAATTTAGAATTATCTCTAGCTTTTTTAAGTTCGATTGGATTTCTTTATCTGTTGTGTTCATCTCAAATGATTCTCAGAGCTGAAGAGAGGTGGTAATGAACTGCGTCTGTTCTTGTTTTTTCAGGTCAGGAAGACTACGACAGACTCCGGCCACTCAGCTATCCGCAGACAGACGTCTTCCTTGTTTGCTTCTCTGTTGTTTCTCCTTCCTCCTTTGAGAATGTGAAAGAGAAGGTAGGTGTTCATCAAATGCTTTCAGTTTTTTTTTTTTTTTTTTTGGCTGGTCTCACTGTTTGGGACGTCAGAACATGAAAGATGAACTTTCTCTGATAGGATTATTGACAGTATTGATGGTATACTAAACTGTCACAATTTCACAATAAAGTTTCAGTTCCATATTTGTGGCATGGTTTATGTATAGATACATTAGTGTTGATACTTGTTTTATGTTTCAGTAGGTTACAGTCAGGTTTTAGTTTGATGACACTGATGTCTCCTGTTGTTTAGTGTCATTAAAGCTTTTTTTAGCAGTACCTGATTTTCCTGCTGGACTTGGAGATTGAAACTCAAGTGAATGGACCAGGGATTATTTAAATTGATCACTTATCAGGTTTCTGGAGAAATGGTTTATTTTTGTAATATTCTTTCAGATTAATATTTGTCAGTGGTTTTCTCTTCAGATTTCTAAATAAATGTGTAAATTAAGATTATTACATAGCTGTATTTATTATGAAATTATCATTGAATTGCAGTATTCTGTGATCAAATATTTTTTATAGAATCACTATTTAAGTCTATTTCAGGCACCAATTTCCTGTAAAGTGGTGCTGGTTTCATGTTTCCCGTATCATTTCACACTCACAGTCTTGTAAAAGGGGTTGTTGATTGCCATTTCACTTTTTAATGTTAGTTAGTTTGTAATGTTGTTTGATCATAAACAATATCTGCAAAGTTGCAGTTTGCAAACATTATTTTGAGTAATTTATGAGCTTTATTATTGTTATTTCTATTATACACTAGGGCTGTGTACCACCAGCAAAGTAATGAGACATATCACAATACAGAACTGCACTAAATTTCACCTCAGCGGAATTTAGTAAAACAGCTGTTTATTAAACACTACATACTATAGTGCCATTCTAACTATTGGCAGAGCAGGAAGTTGACCTCTGCATTATGAAGGGCCTCCATAACTGTACCACAGTACAATTAATATAGTTAATGGCATATGTTTTAATGTTTACATTGGGCAATCCCCACCAGATACAATATTATGATTGTTTACGTCTCGTTTTTGAGCCAATAAATAATAATGTATTCTTTCTAATGAATGTATATTGTGAAGAACACATACTAATATATTTTTAAAAATCACATTAACATTGTTGGTAGGTTATCATTGCACAAATGAACACACTTTTTACATAAAAAAAAATACAAATTAGAAGAGTTCTAAACTCCGTGCTGTCTTCACTGTATCTCACAGACACACGCTGTCACTCAAACAGATTACGACATTCAGCAACAAACTTTTTATAATAAAATAGCTTAATCGCCCAAGAGCTTCATTATCTTTCTCAACAAGGAGCTGGTAACATCGTTTCTAAAAGAATTAAAGGAACACTACTATTTTTGAAAATAGTATTATGTTCGTACTCCCCTAAAGTTAAACAGTTGTTTAACCATTTTCTAATCCATTCATCCAATCTCCGGGTCTGGCGGTAGCACTTTTACCTTAGATTAGCAGAGATCATTGTTTCTGATTAGGCCATAAGCTTCTCACTCAAAAATGACCAAAGAGTTTCGATATTTTTCATATTTAAAACTTGACTGTTTTGTAGTTACAATGTGTACTAATTGTAAAGTTTCTAGGCTGATATGGCTAGGAACTATACTCTCATTCTGGCGTAATATTCAAGGAACTTTGCTGCCGTACCATGGGTGCAACAGGCTCAGTGATATTACACAGCGCCTGATAATAGTCCCCAGCTAATTTTTGTAGTTGCAGCAATAGCAGAGTTGCTGGGGACTATTTTCAGGCGCTGTGTAATATCACGCGGCAAAACCGTGCTAATTCATAAATACACAGTGCCTCTCTCTCTTGATGAATGGACCTTTCTCACATTCCCAGGTTTCTCAGCAGTGGAAGTCATCCTAGTTGGGTCAGCTTGAAGAGCAGTGAATAGAAGATTACCAGAAATATATATTTTTGCATAACATTTGCTCAAATAGCAAAATGAAAAACTCCATGATAGTGTTTTCATGACTTTCAATAAAAGGGGATTTTTTTTTCTAATTTGATCAAAAGATACAAAGAATAGTGTCATAAATGTACCTAAATTTGTTTTAAAATAAAAATATGAAAAACAATTTGAGGGTTTACGATGCTGATGACCATTAAATGCTTCATCACAGTCTTGTGAAAAATGACCATTACACTTTTCTAAGAATAGAATATTGAAGTGAAGATTATTAAACTGCAAGCTGTATCGAATAAATTGAACACAGATTAATTATACACACACACAAACATTCAAAAGTTTGGTTTTTGAAATAAGTATTTTATGCTCAACAAGGCTGCATTTATTTAATGTTAAATGGTATTATTTGATGAATAGAAATTTCACAAAACATTTATTTTAAATATAAATCTTTTGTAACATTATACATTTTGTCACTTTTAATCATTTGCATCCTTGCAGAATAAACATAAAAGAAATACAGAACTTGTACTTTAGTGTGTGTGTGTGTGTATATGTTAGTATATATATATAATATAATATTGGGTCCGTGGATAAACTCTTAAAGGGAGTGCAGTCCAATATTTCTGCTGCTGTCTGTCAAGTTAATCAAAGAACAGAAGAAAAAGAAAAATTGATTGAATACCTTTTATAACTTTAAGGCACTAATTTGTATTTAATTTTTACAATGAAGAATACAGAAATTTAATTTGATAAAAATTTACATTTGATTACTTTAGTTTCTGTAGTATTTCTTACGTGAATAATAACGTAACCTGACAAACTTAGTTTCTTAGCTCTCTTTTTTCTATTGCATCTATTTATGTTGTTTGGAATTTTTTTTTTTTTTTTTTTTATGCAAATTATGCTGTCAGTTATAGCTCTTAGAAAAATATTGGAATCAGCTAAAATCACACTGACAAAACAAAATTGGAATCGGCCAAGAAAATTGCAATTGGTGCATCTCTAATATATATATATATGTTATATGTATATAAGTTTGTTTGGTTGTTTGTTCTGATGTGCTAGGAGTAGCTTTCTAGGCCCTGTCTTACCACTCCTATTTCTCCTCTCTCTCTCTCTTTAAGTGGGTACCAGAAATCTCTCACCACTGTCCACGCACTCCATTCCTTCTGGTGGGTACTCAGGTTGACCTGAGGGATGACAGTAACACTGTGGAAAAACTTGCCAAAAACAAGCAGCGCCCCATATCGCCTGAGAGTGGGGAGAAGCTGGCCAAAGACCTCAGAGCTGTCAAATTTGTGGAGTGCTCAGCTCTCACACAGGTTAAAAGAACAGCCGCACACACCCGTGATGACATAAAAGCTGTACACACTTGTCACCCAAATAACCCACTGCAAATGACATTTTACGATCTCTTTCTTACAGAGAGGCCTGAAGAATGTATTCGACGAGGCGATACTCGCTGCCCTTGAACCTCCAGAGACCAAACCCAAGAAGCGCTGCATCCTTTTGTAGGAACACAAGCAAGAAAGAAACATTCTGGTGGGGTTTTTTTTTGTTTTGTTTTTTGGTAGGGCTTGGGATTGGAGTGGAGAGAGATAATTGGGAACAATTATGGGAAAAAAACAGCAATACTGGAGGATTTGGCAACATAAATGGTATTGCAAACAAATAAATGAACACTGTGCCTTTCTAAATGTTTCTAGCACAACAGAAGAAATTAGAGAACCCTGGAAGCAGTAACACCCCCTACAAACCGAGGATAATGATAAAGAAAATAAGATATAGGCGCACTTTATGCATGTGATGTCTTACAGAGCAGCATATAGATCCAATTTAATGCTTTAAGTGTCAGTTACATGAAATCAATCCCTAAAAAGTGTGACAGTGGCACAAATACATGAGATTAAATGCTTCAGGTTTCTGATTGGCATCAGAAATGATTTTTTGAAATGCTTTCGCTGGACAAACGCCAGGTTTTTCTCTGACACATGCTTTGCTGTAAGCCGCACAAGAATGGTTAGCACACAATGTCTAGAAACAGCAAATTTCATAAAGTGTAAAGCCGAACATGCTGACTGCTCCGATGAGTACTTCTGCAGGGCTCAGCAGTTTGCTCTGTAACCTGTGGACAGTGTGTGTGCAGAAGCTGATTTCAGCTTTCTTGAATCTTCTCAAAATTGCAATGGGCACAAAAGCGATTCTTAACAAATTAGCCTTTTAGTGTTGTTCTGGGTTTCTGTTTTGTTGCGTTTTTGCAATTTTATTTAGATGCTTTATTCGACAACTGTAGGCAGGTTCAGTGCTATTTGTGATTATTAATATGTACTGGACTGGATCTGGCACAAAAGCAAGCTAACGTGATTGGTTTGGGCATATAATTAGCTCTAATCACTGAAAGTGGCATTGAAACAGAACATATCCAAAATAAACAATAACAGTTTTAGATATTTTCAAAGTTTTAAAGTTGGATCAGAGTGTTATGGTCATAGAAACACTCTATGGCCACATCCCCTCCTGAGTGACCTGTGTTATATGGTTCTATAAGAGAGTTTTGGACTTGCGTGGGAGCCAATGGATTTCAGTTCACAAGCATTTGTTTTCTTTCCTTTATGAGCCAGACAGTTCTTTTCTTCTGTGGTTCATGCTCCTAGAATCAAGGCAGTGCCTTCTGCTGGCCGTTTAGAAAACTGTTTTTGTCTTCTTTTTTTTTTTTTTTGACTTTGAGCATGATGTATTAAATGTGTTACTGTTATTCTCTTGGGTGAATGAATTTAGTGGTGTCATTTTGAAACTTGAGCTTGTTTTTTTTTTTCTTAAATGACTATTTTATTATTATTATTTTATTATTGTTATTTTTTGCTAGAGTACCATTTGATTGTGATTTTAATAATAAAATAACAATTTGAAATGTAATATTTTGGATAACCGATCTTAACAGTCGTGTGAGTATAAAGGATGAGTATAACCGATGATGATGGTTTGAAACGTGGCCTTTTCATAGTAAAGTTCTCCAGGGCTTGGAAACTCACTATATTTGTAATAAAAATGGTGCGACTGACACACAGCTGTATTTCTATCCTGTTTTTAGATAATTACGGGATTGTTTAGTGTTTGCCACACATAATACTATTCAAAAGTTTGGGGTCACTAAGATTATTATTTTTTATTTTTTAAAGAGACTTAATACTTTTATTCAGGAAGGGTACATAAATTGATCAAAAGTGACAGTAAAGGCATTTTTTAATGTTACAAAATATATTTTTTACATTTTTTAAATAAATGCTGTTCTTTTGAACTTAATATTTATGACCCCAGCATTTTTAATTTAATTTATTAATTTAAAATGTGTCGATCAATAATTAACAAAACCGCATCTTTCCACATGTCAAACAACTTTATTTTAGGCCGTATAGATTATGAAATGAGACAATGGCAATGAGCCTCTATGCAATAGGACGAGCTGAAACAAAACCGCTAAAGCCGGAGAGTTTGCAGGTGGAATTTTCCATCCACACATAATGCCACACAGGCATGATGAACTAAAATAAACACAATCAGCAAACCTGACAGTAAACATGCATGGGAGTGAGTGCAACTCGACTAGAAATTGATACTAAGGCCTTAGACTAAACTGGCATTCTTCTGCTGTTATTCAGAGGTTAATCTCAGCCTTTATGAGCATTGTCTGAGCAATTAGTTAATGGTTTTGTATGTTATGTGTATTTGAGCATTTAAGAACTGTAATAGTGTCTGTATGTTCAAGTTCAACACTTTACTTTTCATCAAAAATGCAATTGCAGATTAAAATAACTGTATAATATAATGACATATCCGAAAGAACTTTAAAGTCACCAAAAAGGAGACATGATGCAGAATGTTTTAAATGGAGCTGGTTTGTTGCTCATCATGTGGGAGTTAATGCAGGCTGGCATGAGATGAGGTGCTTCTGGTGTGTTTGGTTTCTCCAGGAAAGTCTCATTCGCGGCAGTTCACATCCATCTGGTGCCAACCGTGAGGTTCTTAGGATGTGGAACAATAGAAAATGTTAAGTAAAGGGTGAAAAAATAACATAAAACCAGGGAAATTATTAGATAATTAATATTCAGAAATTATATAAAAGATCAAAGATCATTTTTTGTAATATGTTTGTGCTTTTACCATTACAACGTCGTCTTGCAGTGCCATGAATGCCATTGTCTGGATCCAAGCGGCAGAAATCTGGTGAAGGAGTAAGGTAAACTAGGTCCTGTGCGGCTGGAGGCTTCACTTGGGGGTCCCGTGGAATGAGAGCTGTGTGAGAGCCCACACGTGTCAGCCGTACCTAAGCAGAAAGTACAAAACATATTTATGCGGCCTTCAAAAATATGGCCAAATTCTAATGCAGCATTGCATGTATCCTTCACAGAGGATGCAATCACATAATGCATTGTGGAAAAACTCCCAAAACCCATCAAAGGACATTCAGTGCTTAGAAATAATGATAAAAAAAAAACCTCTACAGTGCCCCACACTCCCATGACATTCTATAAGCAAATAATTCTCCCTATGATCTCAGACTGCATACAGGTATATGCATATTTTGCAATAAACATAAAATATATGGTTTCTATTGTTATCGCCAACAGCTTTAAAACACTAGTGTAATGTTAAGTAGTTTAATAGTTTTAATTCCTTTTTTATCCGACTGTCATTTGCAGTGCTTTGTGGATTTTCGTTCCTTCTCTCATTAAAGCCATTAAGTACATAGTCTTGTATCTTTAGCTTTCAGTCTGTATAACCAAAACCATTAGAAAAACAAACACTTCAGTATACATCAGTGTGACTTGTATGTTTGTATGCATATGTTTGACACATTTGTTTTCATGTGTATTATTGGTTTTTAATGGGGTTTACTATGCACCTTCGGGACTGACCCACCCCCCCCCCCCCGACCCCCTCTCCACCTGCACCGCTACAGCACTCCAGTACTCCACTACTACAGCGCCGAGCTACACCCACAGCAACTGCTGCTGAAGAAAAAGCATGGACATAAGCCGCCTCATGGCTACCTGAGGACAACACATAAATGGAACACCCCACCCAACACATCTCTCTCTCTCTTGCTCTTTGAAATTATTTTAAACCTTACAAACATAATTTATACTGCATTTTGTTTTTATACATTTGATCCTAAATATTCATTAATGTAAGACTTAATTACATAATCAAATTATTTTGCTGCTTTAAAAAAATAATGCATTTTTACACATTTTGTCCTAAACATTCAGAAATATCAGACCTAAGATAATTACACATAATTTAATCTCTGAGACATATCTCTGTAGTTGTAGATCTTGTGAAAATGTTACAGAACCATTTATTTAAACACCTTTAATTCTGTCTTTACTGCTGAACTCTCCTGCACCTCAGCAAGCAAATAAATAACTGCCCTCTTACAGATTCACTGCTATTCTCTCCATCTGAGCAGTGCCCCATCTCTCCCCTCCCTTACACTTTTCCACCCCTCTTCTTGTTGTATTCTCTGTTCGTGTCCTGCTGTCCTTTGCAGTGACGTCTTGCACGTCTCCCCCACCAACGCCATGATGACCTTCACCCTCATGTCATGCCCAGCGCATCTCTTCTCTTCATCTCTCCATCCGCTCAACACTTACTCTTAAATTAAATCCCTTCTTTTAAAATCAAGTGTCCAATCTGCAGGAATCTGTTAATTTGTACACATAATTTGTATAAATATACTTTAAATATATGTCTGTGAATGTGTGTATATATATATATATATATATATATATATATACACACACACACACACACACACATACTGTATTTGTGTACATATATATAATTATAGATTCATTTATTTGTATATATTTTATATAATTAATAAATATTTTAATAAATATACATATCTGATTATAAATGAATTTGTATAGATAATTCATAATATCATAATTGAACAATTATGTAAATAGAAATGATAAAAATCATTTTAATCACAAATAATGATTCATTATAAATATAATCAAATGATTAATTATATAAATGTATTTATATATAATTATTATTTATTTGTATATATAATTTGAATTAAAATATATATTATACAATCTGGAAATGATTTGTATTGAACATGTATATATTATACATCCACATATTTTATTATTGTACTATATATTATTCTTTATAAATGCAAATTAAATACAAATTCACTTATGTGTGTGTGTTTGTGTTTGTATGCAGTTAGAACATGCATTCATACTGTAAGAGCACAACATGACTGCACACAATGATTATTATTGGATGGCTTGTTGACCTCATTCTGGAATGCTTGCACTGGGTTAATGCGGACCACAGAGAAAATATTATGGGATAGAAATGACAGCTCTCCAATCTGGCAATCCCTCCTATCCAACCCAATATTTCACAAACTATACACATTCAGTCAATGTTCTGTAAGAACTGAATGAATGCCAGAGTGGATTTCTGTAAACCATTGCTGGGTCTTGTTGATTTTAAATTAAGATTGCAGTAACCGATCCATTCTGGTTTACAGGACCTAAAATGTTCTTTGTTTGTCACCGTTTCGTCCATCCATCTCGCCACCGGATGTCCTCATTGCTCTGATTAGACAAAGGAAATACTAGAAGATTTGTTCTTGTTGCAGGATTGGTTTTGGTTATCATCACCTGGAACAAGCCTTTATAGTAGCTCATGCAGAATGGATGCTTCGTTTTAACTGCGTCCACAGTGTCAACATTCCTCTGATCTTCAGGAGAATATTATGGGATGGGAGTGAGTGTGGTGGTGGGGGCTACATCGGTTAAACCCCCCAAACCTCCCTTAACAGTCTGCCACGATTGGTGACTGTGGGCTACACCTAAACCCAATCCACCCCCCACCCCCAATCACCATGGTGACTGATCTACTTTGAGCAGAAGGGTGTGCATAAGCATGTGTGTGTATTGGGGGGACATGCTCCTCAAGCACTGATGTATTTCTGCTGCTGTACAGGAGAGATTGACCATCATGTGAAATGTAACTATCCACGAAACGGTGGATAGTACGTAGTATTCAGAAGACAGTACAATAAAATAAGCCTCGAGCCATCTCTCCTCTGCGGCATGTCAGACAAAGAAAGATAGTTATTTGTAGCATTCACTGCATTCTCTCAGATATAAGATCTGAACGTACAAACTGTCCAGTGATATCTGTGACCTTTAACCTTTAAGACCCTTTAAAGAAACCAGGCCATTAGGCATGATTCTTGTTAATTACATAATTAATTATACATATATATAATATGTATATATGTAATTAATTAAACACTTAATTTGTGTTAACTGACAAATTTCCAGGCGTTTTATCCTGACAACACACAGGTTCCTCTTTGCTCAAACTTCACAGTTCTTAAGTTCTACTAGGATGAGATGCCTGATTGTTGTTGTTGTTGCTGATATAAGACCCACGTGTTCTAGAATGTAGGCTCACAAATGCTGTAGTCCTCAACACCTAAGAGACATAAAAGTGAAAAACAAGAAGCAGCTGATTTGTGAGGAGATTAATCATGCGTTTTCTTTCTAAAATAGAAATAAAACTCAATGCCTCAATATTGCAATAAATCAAGGTCAACAAAACAGCCTCTTAAACATCTACAAACACGTCTCATAGTAAACATTTGCAGACAAGTATCGGGTAACCTAGAGTATTAAAAAAAAAGAATGGCATAAGTAAACCAGTTTCCAACCTTCAAATGGTCTCTTCAGTGTTATGGATAAATGAAATAATATTAAGTAAAATAAAATGAAATAGTCAAAGCCTACTTGCACTGGACGTGCTGGTTTTGGCCTGATCACTGGCTGCAGTCAGGTTCTCAAGTGTGATTCTAATGCACTCACATTCATGTAGTCCCACGACGTGCTTGGATACATAAGGGCAAAACTCAAGGTCTAGTACTGTCAACACCCTGCTTCTGTAGCATAAATAAACTGTTGCAGAACTGCTTCAGGTGCCATGCAAAATGTATTGAGTAACTGTATTTCTCACTTCAAATGTAGTGGAGTAAAGAGGACAGATATGCTCAAAAAAGTAAAAGTTACAAATATCTTTGATAATCCAAGTTCGAAGTTGTGAAAAAAAAGATACTTAAGCACAGTAACTCATTACATTTACTCAAATACTGGGATTACAGTCAGTTCTATCAGATCTGAGTGAAAGCAGGAGATGCACTAAAACCCTTCACACATTTCAGTTGTTTGTCTACGTGACTGGCAAGTTCCTCTCATGAGAAACAGTGTATAAATATAAATAGAAGTGACTGCTAAATATGTATATCCTAACTGATTTTATATTGTTGCTTTAAATAGATCTACCCCCACCCCAAAATAAACCCAATGCTTAAATGGATGTAAACTGTGCTTTTCATTCACTATGCAAAGTTGGACTGACCTGTTGTAATGCACAGGTAGCTGAAGTCAGCAAGTCTCCGGAGGTCAGAGAGTCTAAACGTGTGTGAGGTTCTATTTCAGGATTGTCAGGGCATATCCCATTCATGAGAGTTTGAGTTTTAGTTCTGCCGCTTCCCTCAGGAGTCACTCTTCAGACTCGGTCTGATATGGGACTAAAAAGAAGCACTGTTGCACCTTGACATTTCAGCCCCTCTGAAACCGTGAAGTGTCACTCTTGTAGGTGTGTGATGTTTGACAGACACCCGAAGTGCACTCCGTGTTAGCCCGACTTCCAACCAGGTGCTCATATGTATTTTCTGTTGTTCGTGCACCAAAGCCTGAGCCAGGTGGACAGACAGCCACAGATTATTATGGTCTGTCACCAGTGGCCTGGGGTTTCCCTGGAGACCATGTGACTGGTGTTGTTTTTTTCCTTCCCTCTCTTTTAGGACTTGTGTTTATTATGGGATGTCAGAGCAGTCTGCTTATGACTATTATGGGATGCCGGAGAGGGCGGGAGGGGGCAGTGTCTCCATAGCAACGTGGTTGCTAAGGGGGCAGGGACTAAGTAAGGGGAAGGCAGTGTGTACTTGCTGGTACTGTGTGCGAGGGGGGGATGATTATTATGGTCTGTAGGCTGCGAGGTAACTATGCAGAGTTGAGTGAGTGTTGTAAGGAGGGGGGGGGAGTGTGCCTAGGATTATTATGGGATGTCTCTATCCCCCCCACCCCCCCCGATTTCTTTGTGTGTTTGAGGATGTTCGCTTCTGGTCACTGACGCTGGGGAAAGGGGAGAAGAGTGGACGACGTCTCCCAAAGATTTACACCTTTTCGGAGCTTCTTTTATATTTTTCAGTGATAGGTAAGTAACCTGCAGCTTTCGCGTCAGACTAAAGCTGATCATATCGCCGACTAACTACACCTTGGACTGACCTGTAAGTCAATTCCTCCCACCCACCTCCAACCGCCTGCGTAAAAAAAATATAAATAAAACAATATATATATATATATATATATATACAAACAAAGACATTTGCGTTTCTCGGTAAGTTTTTCTTTAAAGCATAAAACTAAAAATACAAACATATCTAAATTACTGGTAACTTGCAACTGTGAAACACCGCGTTGTAAAGCGCCGTATGGTGTTTGTCGGGGGCTTCGCGACCTCCTCGTGTTATTTATTCAAGAAGGAAAGTTTTAAAGATACGAATCTAAGCAGAAACGAAGGCAGATAAGCGCTTTAACTCAACTCATCCAGCCGGCTGCCATTTTCCCTGCAGCCGGATCACTTGACTCCGTTTGCTAGCTTTGCTAACTTGATTGACAGCTAAGTTGAGGGGTCTTGCTCGGATCGAGCAAGTTGACGAAAAAAGCCGAGATGACACGACTAAGTCAAACTCTTTTAACACTACGCGTTGTATGATGTTGTTGTTTTGAAATGTCACAATCGTTCATTGATTTTTAATTCACCTTAACACAGATAGCTTCCCCATCAGTTGTTTAAACGTTATCTAGTTCTGTCAGTATGGGGTGCTGTTAAAAACCAGACCCAAATATTGTTGTCATTTCTATTTTATCAAGCGTCCGGACGCGGATATGTCTGGGAGTGAAGACGACAGGGACCATTTTGGACCTATGAGAGATGGTAAGGTTTAGCTGCCCTGTCAGGACCCTTATTAACCACATCATGTTATATAACCTCCCCAAATGATCCTTAACTAACAAATGAACGTAACTGCTGACATGTCATAGTACTTATTGACAAATGGTAATTTCTGAAAAGAGAACGCTGCTAGTGTTAGAATGATTTTTATGTTTTGCTCGAGCTGGCGATCCACGTGTTACTGCATCATGCTCCTATTTAAAGCAAAACCTTTAACATTAGTTTATGATGCAGTAGCGGCGAGCTGTAAGCAAAAGTCACATCACTTCCTGATTCACTGGCCAGGAGAAGATGTTAAAATGATAGACAAACCTATTTGTTACGGACCTCTTCGTATCTTAAGAACGAAAAATACTTGTTTTTTTTCTACCTTAGCGATCATACCTCGCGCAATGTTGTTAGAATAGTGTGACAATGACAAACCCGTTTGTTTTGCGTTCCTCTTCCGGCTGCCCTCGGTACTGGCGTTGACAGCGCACCCTATCAGCAGAGTGCTTATAATAAATGAATGATTTTAAAAGCAAGAGCCTTATGACCTAGTTTTACTGCTGCTGACATATTTGGACCGTACACTCACATCTTAAAGCAGGAATGCATAAAAACAAAAAAGTATTCGGAATGCTTTAAGATGTGATATATAAAAAATAAATCTAAACTGATGTGACATTACCTTTAGTCATTATATTCAAGTCATATGGGTAATAATGTTGAATTAAAAGTACTGTATCAGTTCAGGAAGGGTAGGAATGACAGAAAATCAAAAATGAGATGATTGTTCATGTTTGATGCATGCTATGTGTCTGTTTTGGACAGATGATGCCGATGAACCAACATCAGAGGCAGAGACTCCCAAATCCAAAAAGAAGAAGAAAGCAAAGAAAAACCGTGAAAGCAGGAGCAGCAAACGACAGAAACTTCTCAGAGAGGTTAGTGGAGCACCTTTAGGATATGAATATACACTGTATTTAAATATATAGATACTACCGTTTAATGTTTGGAGTTTTAAATAAATAATTTTTATTCAGCAATTATTCATAAAAATCACTCATTATTTGCAATTACCATCACTGTTAAACCTTTAGATGAACAAGCATTAAACTGAAAGGTTTTTCCCTGAGTTTGTCTGATATTGTCATCTCTCCTTGGGTGGATATTGTGGTCTAGGACGTTCCTGTCAGCTCTCCTGAAATCATGGAATCAGTCCGAATGGTAGAAGGTGAGGAAGACGAGGAGGACCGAGTGATGCGATCTGAGAGTGAAGGGAGTGACTATGCACCAAGCAAGAAGAAGAAAAAGAGATCCAGCTCCTCCAAGGAGAGAAAGAAGGGAGGTTCAGTGGGAGAAAAGGCTGGTGGCTCATCTGGAGGAAAAAGCAAACGTAAAGACCCAGAGCCTGAGGAAGAAGATGATGACGATGATGATGATGGTCAGGTAAGGTTTAGCCAATGGGTGGCCATTGTTCATCCCGGGTTTGACATTAAAACCTTGGGACAACAGCAAAAAAATCAAATTCAGTGTCACATGAGGTTGATCTGCTAAGTACAAATACATAAACACACAAAAACATCAACACTGTGCATTTACAAAAGTTGTGCCTCAGACGCAAATGTATTTACACAGGATTAAAAAATGGCTGAAAGATATTTGTGCCCAAGATATATTATTATTATTTATTTATTATTTTTTGCGACTCATGCTTTAATAATCAGCAAAGTATATGTTCCTGAAAAGGTCTGATACTGATTTTGAGCCTTGTCTTTGCTTTCACTTTCTAGATTTGTTGCCACAGCAAATACTGATTTTCAGTTTTGTTTGTGATTTTTTTTTTTTTTTTTCAGTGCTTCTTATATCATGTAAATTAGGGTTCCTCAAATCTTGTCCTGAAGGGCCAATGCTCTGCAGAGTTTAGCTCACACCCTGATCAAACTCACTTACCTGTGATTTTTTTTAATGATCTTGAAGACATTGATTAGCAATCTCGGGTGTGTTTAATTAGAGCTAAACTCTGCAGGAAAGTGGATCTTGTGGGCCAGATTTGAGGATCCCTGTTATACATTTTCCTTCCACACTACCATGCAAAAGTTTGAGGTTGCATTCATTTTAAAAAATATATTTTTTGTAGCATTATAAATGTCCTTAGTTAATTTTGATACATTGACTGAATCCTTGCTGAATAAAAAAGAATTGCAGCCCCTAAAACCTTTGAACAGTAGTGTCTGTTATGTTTTCAGATAAAGCTTCAGGTCACATGATATGTGTATATATATCTCGGGTTATAATTTCACGATTGCGTTCTTCTCTAGTGTTAGTCACCTGTCATCTTCTGTTCTTATTTCACAGGAACCCAAATCTTCCTCTCAGCTGTTAGCAGACTGGGGAATGAAAGACATCGACTACACCTTTACCCAAGAGGACTACACCTCTCTCACCAATTACAAAGCTTTTAGTCAGTTTGTCAGGTATAACAGTGGCGCATCTCTGTCAGTTTTTGCCCCATTTCTATTACCGCCTTACATAAACATCTAGGTTATCTTGTGACTGATCTGAAATGTTTTTTCTCCCTCTTCTGTTTAGACCTTTAATAGCTGCTAAGAACCCTAAGATCGCTGTGTCAAAGATGATGATGGTGTTGGGGGCTAAATGGCGAGAGTTCAGCACTAATAATCCCATGCGAGGCTCAGCTAGTGCCAACGCAGCCCTGGCAGCTGCCAATGTAGCTGCTGCTGTGGAGAGTATGGTGACCAGGGTGGACGGAGGAGGGGCTGTTCCCGTGGCCACGCCCACATCAACAGCAGCTCTTGCTGCACCACCCCCATCCCAACAGCCCCCAGCGGTCCCCCTGCGAAAAGCCAAGACCAAAGAGGGCAAAGGTCAGAGGAGAGAGAGAGGAATTGGAAATTAAATTGTCAGGATCAGAAATAATTAACCGAGAACAAAATGAGGAAATTTTTAGAGGACCAAAAGAGAGTATATTATGTGTGTTTTTCAATCTACTTAACACTTTTTGTGTCATTTATATATCTGCTTTAGGCCCAAATGCACGTAGAAAGACCAAGTCCACCCCAAAGCCCCAGGACAAAAAGTCTAAAGCGAAGAAAGTGGCTCCACTGAAGATAAAACTGGGCAATTTCAAGAGAAAACGTTCATCTGTATGTATCTATTCCATATGTGCTTACATATGTTACTGCAGCATAATTTAAATTAGCTAAATTATACATTATTATTCATATTTATTTAGTATTGTTAGTTAATTTAAAGTTCTGTCATGAAACTCTAGATGGCGCAGGCCGATAGATTCTAACTCAGTTTTAGGTAATCAAATCATTACTCACATTGCTCAGCTGATTGGTTTCTTTTCACATCAGCAGCCAATGAGCTTGCAGCTCAACTTTCAAATACTTGGCTAGTTCTAGCTGTGGCAGTTGCAGCGTGCATCATAAACCCTCTACCTGCCCCAGCTCCACCTGTGTAGATCTGCTACAGGATGATTTTATGTATGTTATATATATGAGGGTTATTTTAGATATGATATTTTTACTCTAGCAGTATTTCCTACATGCTCTCTGCAGCATGTCTGTGGATGTATTGGCTGTAGCAAGTCTCTGTACTTGCTCTACCGCAGCAGTATAGCAGATCCATTCAAGACCCAACACATTAACATTGCTATGTATATTACTATGCTAAACTTTCCAGAGAGTTGTCTGGACAGAACTGTTATAGTTATTAATTATATAATTAAAGAATATACATATATTTACTACTGTTAAATAGTTTGGGATGAATATATATATATTTTTTTAAGAGATTAATATACTTTTATTCAGCAAGGATGTATTGCAGTGATCGTGAATTCAGTTAAAAGGACATTTGAATTTATAATGTTACAAAATAAAAAAATGTATCACTGGAAAATGTATCTCAGGAATAAATTACATTTTAAAATGTGTTTAAAATAGGAATAATTTATATTATGTTTTTACTATATTTGATCAGATAAATGTATTAATAATTGCTTTGTGTTAAGAGACTTCTTTCAAAAGCATTACAAGATTTTACCAACCCAAAACTGTTTAACGGTAGTGAATATATATTAAATTATTCCGTATTTTTATTGCTAACGTCGCCAACTTGTTTTGCACCCTTTCACCCATGGTTCCTTCTCTCAGAGCGGTGAGGATGATGATGGTGAGAGCGATTTTGACGGTTTCTCCATAAGTGATGGATCAAACAGTCGGAGCAGCCGCTCCAAGAGTAAAAAATCCAAGAGCTCCAAGAAGAAGAAGAGTGAGTCCAAGACAGCACAACTCGGATTACTCTGTTCACACTAATGAGCACACACACACTGAAATGAAAACACTATACTACTTTGACCACCTTCTAGCCATTTACATTTGTTATAAACCCTCGTTTTCTTTCATAGTGGATGAGGATGCTGACGGCTATGAGACGGATCATCAGGACTACTGTGAGGTGTGTCAGCAGGGTGGCGAGATCATCCTGTGTGACACCTGTCCAAGAGCCTATCACATGGTGTGTCTAGATCCTGACATGGAGAGAGCCCCAGAGGGCACGTGGAGCTGCCCCCACTGCGTACGTACATGTAAACATGTTCAAAATAAATGTCTGGCCTTTCCTTGAGCTGCTGTGGGCTCATCAAGTAAATTCTATTTTCTGTGTGTGTGTATGTGCACCTTTTCCCTACCATTGATATTTAATGACTAAAGTTTCTGTTGATTATGCATTATTTATGTCTCTCTCTCAGGAGAAGGAGGGAATTCAATGGGAGGCCCGTGAGGAGAGTTCTGAGGGTGAAGAGGAGAACGATGATGGAAGGAGGGATGATGGAGGGGTAGAAGAGGAGGACGATCATCATATAGAGTTTTGTCGGGTGTGTAAGGATGGAGGAGAGCTGCTGTGCTGTGACACATGCCCCTCGTCCTATCACTTGCACTGTCTCAACCCTCCTCTGCCAGACATCCCCAACGGAGAGTGGATCTGCCCGCGCTGCCTGGTGAGAAAGGAATAATTATATAGTAGGGTCATCCAAATTTATCCTTTGGATTAGGTTTTCTTGAGGTTTTATTTTCAGAGATGCCAGAGCTGAAATATATATTTTTAATTTATTTAAATAAATTGTATATTGTGGTTCCATTTGGCAAAACATAGAATATCATGTTTTTGCTTTCTCAGAGTGCTCCACTGAAGGGCAAAGTCCAGAAAGTTCTGGCTTGGCGCTGGGGTGATGCCCCTCCCCCTATGCCTGTGCCGCGTCCTGCAGAACTTCCAGCCGATGCTCCGGATCCTCCTCCTATGATTGGTCGGAAGGAGAGAGAGTTCTTTGTGAAGTGGTGCAACATGTCTTATTGGCACTGTTCTTGGGTCCAGGAACTACAGGTGACACACAAATAGAAACATACAATTTCTTGTTAACCGGAATGTGCCTATATTAAAATCTTGCAATAATTAATTTTTCTTTCTTGTCACAGTTGGAGCTGAACTGTCAGGTAATGTTCCGTAACTACCAGCGGAAGACAGATATGGAGGAGCCCCCCAATCTAGAGATGGGTGCTGAGGGAGACGAGGATAAGAGCTGCAAGAGGAAAAACAAAGATCCCTTTTATGCACGCATAGAGGAGACGTATGGGCGCTTTGGAGTAAAGTTGGAGTGGCTCTTCATCCACCGCATCTTAAACCACAGGTGAGAACGTTCATATGAACCAGTTGAAGGAAGGCATCTGCTGAACTGTTTGGTCATTGATTTTTTTTTTTTTTTTTTTTTTTCTGGCAGTGTGGATAAGAAGAATAACGTTCACTATCTGATCAAATGGAGAGATCTGCCATATGATCAGTCAGCCTGGGAGTCTGAAGACATGGACATCCCAGACTATGAGACCTATAAACAACATTACTGGAACCACAGGTACATGCACACATGCCTCTACAGCACTTCACACTCATGCACACTAGTGTGAAACAATATCGAGTGCAAGTATGAGTTAATCTGCATATCTTCTTTTTTTTTCTGTTTGTCAGGGAGCTGATGCTTGGAGAAGAGGGCAGACCAGGTAAAAAGATGAAGAAGGTGAAAGTGAGGAAGACAGAGAGGCCTCCTGCTAATCCTGTGGTGGATGTAAGGAACCTTAGAACAACTTGGAACAATGTTTTTCTACTTTGACTAAGAATTTTAATAGTAAACACATTTAGGTTGGACCCATGGTTTAGCACTGCAAGTCTGAACCAGACCCACTTCTATTCTCAGTCTTGTTTCCCACTTTTGTCTGATAATTTCCTATTCTCTCAAGGGTAGACATTAATGTAATTATGAGCAAGACCATTTAGATTGATATAGTTTTAAAGAAAATGCATTCATATGTTTTTGACTGACAATGATCTAATATTCTTCCTGTCCCTTATTTTCAGCCCACTATGAAGTTTGATAGGCAGCCGGATTATCTGGACTCTACTGGCGGCACGCTTCACCCATACCAGCTTGAGGGACTGAACTGGTTGCGGTTTTCTTGGGCTCAGGGCACAGACACCATCCTGGCTGATGAAATGGGTCTCGGAAAGACGGTTCAGACTGCTGTCTTCCTCTACTCACTCTACAAAGAGGTGTGTTTCTAAAAACATATTGTAAGTGCAATAACACTCATGGCATTAGGCATTTTGTACTCACCAAGGCTGCATTTGTATGATCAAAAATAAAGTAAAAACTGTATTATCATTACAAATTAAATTTTTTTTAGCAGCCATTACTGTCTTCAAGTCTTCACTGTCTCATGAGTTTTCAACAATCATTCTGATATGCTGATTTGGGGATCATGAAACAGTTTTTATTATTATCAGTGCTAAAAATAGTTGTGCTGCAAGGATTCTTTGAATAGTAAATTTAAAACCGCATTTATTTACAGTAGAAATCTTTTGTAAAAAAAAAAAAAATCTGTGACCTTTCATCAATTTAATGGATCGTTGCTGTATAAATTAAAAGTATTCAATTCTTTCTAACAGAAAAATCTTAATGACCCCAAACTTTTAAACTGGTAGTGTAATTACTCTTGTGTTATTTTAGTTTGATTACTTGATTTTACAGTAATAAATGATCTCTAGGAAGACATATTCATCATAAAAGCTATTGTTTGTAATGTGGCATTACAAGTTTATAATGCAGTACATTTGGTAATGGTCTCTCTCAGGGTCATTCGAAGGGGCCGTTCCTGGTCAGTGCCCCTCTGTCCACCATCATTAACTGGGAGAGGGAGTTTGAGATGTGGGCCCCAGACATGTATGTGGTCACTTATGTGGGTGATAAAGACAGCAGAGCTGTCATACGAGAAAATGAATTCTCCTTTGAGGACAATGCCATCCGCGGTGGGAAGAAGGCCTCCAAAATGAAGGTATGAATCCCAGAGGAAAGGAGGTTTGGACGGGTAGAGTTGATACAGTAGCTTGTGGTTTGATGATATTCTTCTTTGTCTTTACCTGTTTACGATGTGTGGTTCTGCTTCATCTGTGCAGAAAGAGGCTTCTGTGAAGTTCCATGTGCTTTTGACATCTTATGAGCTGATCACAATCGATCAAGCCATCCTGGGCTCCATCGACTGGGCTTGTCTCGTAGTAGACGAAGCCCATAGACTGAAAAATAACCAATCAAAGGTAAGCTCCTCATGTCAGATGAGTGACACATCCAAATATGTACTTATTAAAGGATTTGCTCATCCAGCTGTCAAAATTCTGTCATCTGTCATCACCCTCCTGTCGTTCCAAATAACTTACAATTAGTTTTTTCCACACATAAAGCTATCTAACGATTTGAAAAACAGTGCATACTTTTATAGTGGATTTGCACTCTTTATGGAGAAAAGCTATACAGATTTGGAGCAACATGAAATTGAAAAGATGATGAAAGAGGTTTCATTTCTGAGAGATCTATTGCTTATAAACTAGTATTTGATATAAAACTAACACAATCTCTCTCTTGTTTTGTCTCCCACAGTTCTTTCGTGTGTTGAATAACTACCCTCTTCAGCATAAGCTGCTGTTGACAGGCACACCTTTACAGAACAACCTGGAGGAGCTCTTCCATCTGCTCAACTTCCTCACACCTGAGAGATTCAAGTAAGTGTGTGTGTGTGTGTGTGTTCTTGATAGGTGAATGCGATGAGAATGTTTGTGTGGCCTGTTTTTTTTTTTTTTTTTTCAGTTGTTCGTTACTAAATGTGTGTGTTTCAGTAATCTGGAAGGTTTCCTGGAAGAATTTGCTGACATAGCTAAAGAGGACCAAATTAAGAAACTGCACGACATGTTGGGTCCACACATGCTCAGACGACTCAAAGCTGATGTCTTCAAGCACATGCCCTCTAAAACGGAACTCATCGTGCGAGTGGAGCTCAGCCCCATGCAGAAGTAGGAAACTTGTTCAGTGTTCGTCAGTGTTCTGCTAAATATTCAGTACATTCATTCCTCATTTGCGCCACCTGCTGGACACCCTCTCTGTTATTTACAGCATGAGTTTTTGCTGTATGACTGACAGATTGATGATTCTGATTATTCAGAGTGTGTACATATGAATTGAAGTTGTATGGGCCATTTATGACTTTTATATGGCAACAGTCTCTGATTAAATCTTTCTGTTTTTCTGAAACAGGAAGTACTACAAGTACATCTTGACACGCAACTTTGAAGCTCTGAACACTCGTGGAGGAGGAAACCAGGTGTCTCTCCTCAATGTGGTTATGGACCTAAAGAAGTGCTGTAACCACCCCTACCTCTTCCCAACAGCTGCTAATGTGAGCTTTCACTCACTCACTCACTCACTCACTTTCAAATAGGACAGTACCATTTTACAGTAGAAATAGGGGAACTTACAGTTACAGTTTGAATTAATAACAGCAGTACTTTCAACTGATCATTATGAGTCTGATGTTGCAGGAAGCCCCTAAAATGCCCAATGGCATGTATGATGGCAGTGCCCTGACAAAGGCTTCTGGGAAACTGATGCTTCTGTTTAAGATGCTGAAAAAACTGAAGGAGGGTGGACATAGAGTGCTTATATTCTCACAGGTACACACAAATACCTTACACAGAATACAGATATACTTAACTATATACTCAAGTATACTTAAACGCATTGTGCATGGATGCAGATGACAAAGATGTTGGATTTGCTGGAAGACTTTCTGGAAAATGAGGGGTACAAGTATGAAAGGATAGATGGAGGAGTGACTGGAGGGATGAGGCAGGAGGCCATCGATAGATTCAACGGTGAGGGGAAGAATGTCATCTATTTCCATGAAATAGCAAGGTCATAATGGATGTTCTGTTTTGACAAAATCTTTTTTTTTCCTCTTATTGCAGCTCCTGGTGCGCCTCAGTTTGTTTTCCTCTTGTCCACCAGAGCAGGGGGTTTGGGCATCAATTTGGCAACCGCTGACACTGTCATCATTTACGACTCTGACTGGAACCCACACAATGACATCCAGGTAGAGGCGACGTAAAATACCTGATGCTAAAACTGTCAAACACCTGCATCTATCTCCGTGAGAGCGCCCATGTGGGTGAACTCTATCTGATGCTGTTTCTCTCCTGTTGTCTTTCCCAGGCATTTAGCAGGGCTCATCGTATTGGTCAGAATAAGAAGGTGATGATCTATCGGTTTGTCACTAAAGCATCCGTGGAGGAGAGAATTACACAGGTGAGATATGCAAAACTATGTTGAAAAAACTTAAAAAAAAATAATCAAACACTAGCATTTGCAAAAGTCATTTCCTGACCCTTGTGTCTCAGGTTGCAAAGAAGAAGATGATGTTGACTCACCTGGTGGTGCGGCCTGGTCTGGGCTCCAAGGCTGGATCCATGTCCAAACAAGAATTGGATGACATCTTGAAGTTCGGCACAGAACAGCTTTTCAAAGAGCTTGGAGAGGGTAATACTGTTTCAGGGAATTCTGCTTCATCTTCTGAACATGATATTTATTTGAGACCAGAAAATAAAGCATTTGAGAGAATAATAATGACTTTTAAATGTGGTAAAACGTTGTAACACGTACAGCTTTTAGTTTAAGGGTTTGTATGTGGCGTGTTTTGTGTATCAGCCACTATCGCATCAACTACAGAAAAGGTGTCAAACATAAGCTGCTGTGGTATAAAAGTGTAGTTCTGCTTTCAGTTGAAGATTATTTAGAGCTCTAAACTACACGTGACTGATGTTAAAAAGCCGAGTTTTGTTCCGATGCTGCAGTAGTTTTTTTTTTTTCATGGTGGCCTAGAGAAAATGTAGTAAAGTAAAAAAAACTAAAACTAAATATGACAAGGCGCAAACCAAAAAAAGAAAAAAAATCTTATTCCTGGGCCTTCACTTGCCTCGCTCTCTTTAAATGAGTGTTATGTTGTATTTTTATCTACTATCTGTCTTCGTCTCTCTCCCTTAAAATTAGAGTCGGGCAAGCTTTATCGACATGATTAAAATACAGATAGTTTTAGACAGTACAGAAAAAAAAAAAGTTGAATGTGTTAATACAGAAATGAATGGCAAGAATCTGCACAAGAAATGAAAGGGACCAAGTAAAAACTAAAATCAGTTCTAAATCAAAGAAATCTGCCCTCCAGGTGACAATAAGGAGGAAGACAGCAGTGTGATCCACTATGATGATAAGGCGATCGATCGGTTGTTGGATCGAAACCAAGACGCAACAGATGACACGGAGCTGCAGAGTATGAATGAATACCTCAGCTCTTTTAAAGTGGCCCAGTATGTGGTCAAAGATGAGGACGAGGAGGTGAGTTTCTGTGGGATTGTGTGTGTGTCTTATGTATGTACTGTATATGTATATCATATGGCGTGTCTCTGTCAGGAAGAGGATGTGGATAGAGAGATCATTAAGCAGGAAGAGAGTGTAGATCCTGATTACTGGGAGAAACTGTTGCGCCATCATTATGAGCAGCAGCAGGAAGATCTCGCTCGTCACCTGGGCAAAGGCAAACGGCCACGCAAACCCGTCAACTACAACGACTGCTCACAGGAGGACAGAGGTAGTAGACGGGGTACAGACGCACTTTTAATGCTTTTTTACTACTCTTTCCCTGTATGTTTGTGGTTGTTGTTATGGATGTGGTGTGATCTCAGGTCAGGAATGATAGTTTTTTTTGTTTAAAATAACGCAGTTGTATTTATAAATTATTAGATTTACATTCTATTAATTGTTTATTTTATGGTGGTGGTTGTGTCGATGTACATTACCAGTCAAAAGTTTGGACACACCAAACAATTGTTTATTATTATATCTACTATAAAACTAAACAAACAAATTGTATTATGTGGTATATTATGTTCTAGAAAATAATAATCAAAGCAAAACGTTTATATGGCAAAAATATAGGAGGCTTAATAAAAATAAAAAAAACGATATGATATATAATAATCATATTTTTCCGACTATAAGTCGCACCTAAGTATAAGTCGCATCAGTGCAAAAATACGTCATGACGAGAAAAAAAAAAAAAGTCGCACTGTCGCATTTATTAAGAACCAAGAGAAAACATTACCGTCTACAGCCGTGAGAGGGCGCTCTTTAGTCATTTTTTCTTGGTTCATGTCAAATTAATTTTGATAAATAAGTCGCATCTGACTATAAGTCGCAGGACCAGCTAAACTATGAAAAAAAAAGTGCGACTTATAGTCCGGAAAATACGAAGATTATGAGAAACTCAGTCCAGTGTGTCCCGTTTGTTTTAGGTGTCTGCATGAATCCTTGTTGTATTGTCCCCTTAAATTAAATATTTTTTGTCAAGAGAGCTCAAGGGCTCAGTAATGTATTGCCTCACTCATTTGTGTTCCCAGACTGGCAGGATGATCAGTCTGATAACCAATCAGATTACTCGGTGGCTTCAGAGGAGGGTGATGAGGACTTTGACGAACGGTCTGAAGGTGAGGAACAAAGTTAAACCATCCTTAAACAATCCGAATAGGCAGTTATTATATATTTGTATTTACACGATCCTCTTTTTTTGTTTTTAGCTAACTCCCGAAGACCAAGTCGCAAGGGCTTGAGAAATGATAAAGATAAACCACTGCCCCCTCTATTGGCCAGAGTGGGAGGAAACATTGAGGTTCAACTTCAGTTAACTTTCAGCTTGTTTCATCTATTCCCTTCACATACTCAGTGATAGTTAACCTCTCTCTCCTCATTAGGTTTTGGGCTTCAATGCTCGACAAAGGAAGGCTTTCCTGAATGCAGTGATGCGTTATGGGATGCCTCCCCAGGATGCCTTCACCACCCAGTGGCTTGTTAGAGACCTGCGAGGCAAATCAGAGAAGGAGTTCAAGTAAGTCTGACCGTCCTTAGAGGAGTTCTTGTTTTGACCTCATTTACTTGAGGACTGTCTCTCTCTTTCTCAGGGCATACGTGTCCCTCTTTATGCGTCACCTATGTGAGCCAGGCGCCGATGGGGCAGAAACATTTGCTGATGGCGTTCCACGGGAAGGACTGTCACGACAACATATTCTCACGCGCATAGGTGTAATGTCACTGATCCGCAAGAAGGTGTGTGTGTGTGGTTGTGGTTGCTAGTGTTTTAGTGGTTAGGAGTGAGCTGTTGGATTGAGTGAGTCCGCTTTTGGTAAATGTCAGTGGTGATGTTATATGATTGACTGTTTTAATTTCTTACAGGTGCAGGAGTTTGAGCATGTCAATGGTCAGTGGTCAATGCCCTGGATGAAAGAACTGGAGGAAAGCAAAAGAGCGGCAGCCATCGCAGCGGGAGAAGATCCCAAAACTCCCTCTAGTGGAACACCTGCTGATACCCAGCCCAACACACCAATACCAGGTACACACATGCATATGAGTGTTGTTAAAAACTCAAAACCAAGAAAACAGTACTAAAATTGTAGAAAAATAGAAAATAAATAAAAGACTTAAGTAGAAACTAAAGCTATAGAGAAATATACAAAACAAATATAATTATACTTTAAATGGCTAAAAATGAATAAAAATTAAAAAGGGAAATAAAAATATTAGTAAATATTTAAATGCTATAATATAATATAATGCAAAAATAACACTGGCTTATATGGGTCAATGACTTTATTATTAATATGAAAGTTTTGTCTATCAAAATTAATGTTGTTACCAACGAAAGTCACGTGGTCCATTGAACCCATAACCCCCCCCGGATAATTGCAAATAATTCAACCTTTTTATGACGTTGAATTTTTTAAAATCTATTCCCAGAAGAGGATTTGTTCTTTATTCACAGGCAACTTGTCTAGTATCTCTGCATGGACAAGTCTTACACATTAATCTGACTCTCTTTAATCCAAACAGAAGACCTTTCCAAGAGCGATGATGTAAAAGAGCTGGAGGAGAAGATGGAGCTGGATGGAGAGAAGGAGACAAAAGGCTCCAGACAGGAGGATGAGGTACTTGTTATTTACGGTCTCACTTTTTCACTTCACCTTCCTGTTTCTCTTCTCTGTATTTTTAAACGTTTTTTTGTTTTGTGAACACCTGCTTGTCTCACTTGTCCAGCTCTCATTCTTACATCACCTCTTTTTCTCAGATCATTGAGATTCCTGATGAAGGTGAGAGATCCCCAAGTCTGGGAAAGAAAGAGGAGACTAGGGACAGGGAGAGAGAGACCACCTCACCATCAGCAGAAAAGGATGAAGGAAGCATAGATGAAGAAAATGAAAAGGATGGGGACAAAGAGAAGTCCACTGAATTGAAGGAAAACAGATCTTCAGATGTCAAAGCTGAAACTTTAGAAGCCACAAGCAGTGTAGACACATCCAAAACCAAAGGTGAAGTGCTAAGCACTACCTAAAATAATGCAAAAATACAAATTTATCTTACATTTGATTTGACATTCTCTTGTATAAATATCTACTCCATGAAAATAACCTTTCTAGTAAAGGTCCCCATGTGTAGCAAAACCCGATGCGAGATTGCAATTTGAATTTAAATGCATTGAAATTCATGTCATATTCTCTAAATTTTGCATGACCCCTATAACACATAGCATCAATATTGTCTTACTCCATTGCAGAAGAATCTGAAGAGAAGACAGACAAAATGGACACTAGCCCAGCAAGAGATGAGAAGAAAGGTACATGCTTACACAAATAGCAACGTTATACCACAGATAACTGTTACAATGAATAATCTCTCTCTCTCTCCTCAAACAGAGCTGAAAGACGAGAAGGACGGAGTGAAGTCAGAGGTCTCCGCTAAGCTGCAAAATGGAGAGAACGTCAAAGAAACAAGCGGAGGAGGGGATGGAGTGAGTGAGGAAAAGAAGAAAGCAGTGAAGCAGAGGTTCATGTTTAACATCGCTGACGGGGGTTTCACAGGTACACTGGGAATTTACTGTGTGTGTGTGTGTGTGTGTACATGCCGGTGAGTTCTGAATCCGTGAACTCTCTGTTTCTCTCTAGAGCTTCACTCTCTCTGGCAGAATGAAGAGAGAGCCGCCACGGTCACCAAGAAGACTTACGAGATCTGGCATCGTCGCCATGACTACTGGCTGCTGGCTGGTATCATACAGTATCCTTAAGACCATTACGTTGAATCTTATTTTTATTTATATGTTGTTGTTTTTTTATTGTTTGTATTATTTAAAATACACTAGCTGTGCAAATTTGCAAACACAAATAAATCATTTTTTTTTCTTGCATTTTAAAAGAATAATGATATAATTAAAACTGAAGTAACACAAACAGAAGTATGGGAACTGTGTTGTAGACGAGAAATGTGAAATAAATCAAAACTGTCCAGTACTAGCTAACTATGTACATGTAAATAATATATGTCTTCAAAGCGAATTTCCTGCATTTGAGCATAAGCCTTTAGAACAAAAATTATTTTTAGATCATGAGCAACATAATTCAGTGTGTCCAAACTTCTACAGTGTATCACATATCTGATATCAGAAACTGGCTGTTATGTCCTTCACCTCCATACCATCAGCCACGGCTACGCTCGCTGGCAAGACGTACAGAATGACCCGAAGTTCGCCATCCTCAATGAGCCTTTTAAGGGAGAGATGAGCAGAGGAAACTTCCTTGAGATTAAAAACAAGTTTCTTGCTCGCAGGTTTAAGGTTCGAGATGCACAGATATTACGAAACCGTACAAACTGCCAGGCAGTGTTTCGCCAGAGCTGCATGGCTGTTCTTTCAACTGCTTCATTTCTGTGTCTGTCTTTAGCTGTTGGAACAGGCACTGGTGATCGAGGAGCAGCTCAGACGTGCTGCGTATCTAAACATGACAGAGGACCCCTCTCACCCCTCCATGGCACTCAACACCCGCTTCAGTGAGGTGGAGTGTCTGGCGGAGTCACACCAGCACCTCAGTAAAGAGTCCATGTCAGGAAACAAGCCTGCTAATGCTGTTCTACACAAAGGTACAATAGTTCCCAACTCTGTGCACAGTATAAATTACCACACAGCTCTGGACACACTTTTGCAATGCAGAAGTGTGCTAAAAATATAAATAAATTAAAAAAAATATATTTTTCAATATAAAACCAAATCAAAAAACAAGTTTTGTCCATTTTCGTGACACACCAACATTATATTTTCTTAATTGTTGTTAAACAACCAGAGATAACCTAGTAAATTTATTCGAAGTCTTGTGTTTTTTGACTAGGCAAGATTTGACAATAGATGCTACAATAGATGCAGAGCGCTGGTGGATTTACGCATTGTGATTTATGTACTTATTGTGTTTATTTACATAGCTATAATTGCATAATACTATAAAATAAATGTTTTAAATTATAATTAGAACATAAAAGGAAAAAAATATAAAATAAAATGACATTATACATTAAATATGACAGTACAATGGCCAAAACATTTAATAGCTTAGGACAGTGTTTCCAGCACAGCACTGCTCAAAACCACAAAACTTCACACTTAGTATCTCAGCATAGTTTTAACACATTTGGCTTGCTTTTTGCATCCTGTAGCTGTACTAATGTCGTTTAAAGGCAAAAACGAATTCATGTACTTAAAATGTTCAAATAAATAAATCTGTCCTACCTCAAATTGTTCTGTCAGTTCTTAAACAACTGGAGGAGCTGCTCAGCGACATGAAGGCAGATGTCACCAGGCTCCCGGCCACCATTGCTCGGATACCGCCCGTCGCTGTGCGGCTGCAGATGTCAGAAAGAAGCATCCTTAGCCGGCTGGCCAGCCGAGGACCGGAGGTCACGCAGACGCAGGGGCCACGCTGATGACTCCTTGATGAATTTTTCACTCGTACCTCCCATAAGTGACGGGATGAGGAATCATCTCGCACACATACAGACATGCACCTGGGTCAGGGGATCAGATGCATTGTATATATCTGAAATAAGTTCCAGCTGCCTACACTAGTTTGGACAGTGTAGGAGAGTGGAGCTGTTCCTAGTTAACACACTGTGGTTCCCTAACATTTAAGTTCAATTAAGGCATTCCAACCCATATACACAGCACCCAAATCATTCTCCAGTATATATCCAGTTGGGGTTTTCCAGATCACCTCCTCTGCACTGTTGTAGTCAAAGCAGGGCTTTTTGTGAGTTTCAACAATTATGCTCCAAGCTTGAAATTTAAATGCCGGTTTGAACTCTGTAACATCATGTGTTTTCCAACTTCTTGTACTGTAAGTATCATCAAGCAGCAGTTGGAAGCCTAGTGAAAAGTTTATGCTGGTGTAAACACAGTACCTGTCCCGGATGCAGAGTCCAGACTTTTGTGACATATAGCTGGATAGACTTGTCAGGTAATAATCCACTGATGCAGGCTCTGCAGAATTACCCTTCTTAAACACATACGCACTCTTCAGAAATCTAAAATTTCAAACAGACTTCAAAAATGCATTCAGAACTCTTATAAGGCCATCAAATGACCTTCCATTCCTTTAGATTAAGATTAAATATATATTATAACCAATATTTTGTTTTTCATTATGAGAACTACTGCTTTAAGAAAAGTCCAGCTCTGTTCACCATTGTTTATTAATATTTCTGTTCTTGTTAAAAAAAATCTCTCTCTCCTGATTGGCCTGTGTATAATGTAACTAGACAATAAGTCCCAGTTTCCTTTTCCTACAAGAAAAGACAAAATTCCCCTAGCACAGGTAAAAAAAAAAAAAAAAAAAACTTGCACACTTTAAGAAGTTTTGAATATCTCACTTTGTAATTATCGTTGTTACCATTGTTCTTGTTATGTCTCATGTTTCTACATTTTTTTTCAGACCTGCAATAAAAAAAGTTAACAAAGCTGGCAGCGTTTTCTCTCTGTTTAGGTGTAGTGCTTCAGATGATGGTTCTGCTGAAATATTGATCTGGAACTATTTTCCTTTGGATTTTTAGCTACATTTCAATGCTACATTTAAATGCACGTATTTAATAGTTTTTACCTTGTTCATTATTAATCCCCTAAAATCAAGTTCATGGATTCCATTTGGATCTACAATCGTGTTCTGCAGATAATATACATAAGTCTCTTCTACAGACCAGTTTTGTAAGACATACAGAACCATATGAATCACAGAACTGTGTGTGTGCAAGGTATTTTTGAATATGAATCAGATTGGGAAAAACGGTTGGATTCAAGGGTTACATGGCCATGCCTTTCTAGTTACACCACTCTTTTCAACAGTACCGAAATTTCATTTGGATCAAGTTCAGTCGAATTGAGGTGTTTACATAGGAGCTTCTCAATCCGATTAAGAGACATAGCGATCATATTGTGAGATTACTTGGAGGGGAGGACAGCAGAGGATAGTTCAGAGAGAGATAAAGAGCGACTTAACAAATGACAAAAAGCAGGATGGGGAAATTGTCAATTAACGAAAATGGCAGGGTGGAGGCAGACAACTTATCACTGCAAATGCTTTGGGCAAAAGAGACGCACAAATCAAGATTAGTTAGTCAAGTCTTCTCTTTGCTGGTTGTTAAATCAATTTGCATGGCACAAATACAATGTTTGATCCATTCCATTAAAGAGCAAAACTGGACATCGGAAAACTGCGCGCGAGTGTGTACGTTTTGAAGAGAAGATAAAAGCATGTCACGTGGGTAAGAGACGTCAAACAAAACTTGTACATCTCAAAAAACTAAAAGCAAACAAACATGGCTTTACCATGCTTCTTACTTTTTCAGTTTAGATTAAATTGAGATGATTGATCTTTGAATTATTTTTAGAAATATATTTGGCATTTTTTTTAGAAGATGCTCCAACATTCTAGATCCAGTCTGCTGGTTGAAACCTCTCTTTGCATTAATATTTTCAAGGGCTTCCTGGTGCTGCCGGGATCAGATTCAGCTTTTCTGTTCAGCAGTGCTATCTGGCTCTCTGTGCTCCAAACTATAATCCAACCAACCATATTCAGTCCAGACTCTGTTCTAGACTTTACATGTATTCAAATATTATAGTTGTGACCTGGAGATTAGAGGGCTAGATATTTGCAAGGCAAAAATGTATCCTTTTCTGGGTGGAGGTATTAACTCAGCATATGTTAAATTGTGCCTGGCAAAAGTTTTAACCATATTAAAAAAAAAAAAAAAAATGAGCAGCAAATCAGAATAATAGAATAATTTCTGAAGGATCATGTGACACTGAAAACTGGAGTAATGATGCTAAACAATGACCTTTGAAATCACATTGTGAATTTTTTTTTCTGTTAATGTTTAGCAGGGATATTATAGTTAAATATAATAATAGTGTGGTGCATTATGGCAGGTAAGGTTTATATTATGTACCTCCATTTCGTCCATTTCGATGTAGTAATAATAATAATATAGATTTATTTCTGTGTGTTTGTGTTAGTGAGGGGAAGGTCTGAAAACAAGGAAGTGCAATGTCCAACTAAACAAAATGGACTTTAACTGTCAGCCCAAATGACACCCTTCTTGTGAATTCAAACTGTGAGAAGGAGGACATAAAAGAAGAAAGACACGGGGGGAAATAAATATTAAGTTAATTCAGAAAGCCATTGGAGAGAAGAAACAATAAGAGGGAATTTAACTGTCATTGTTATTTTGCACTACCTCTAGTTCCTCTATTTGACTCTTGCAGTTTCAAAGGTTGAGCTGAATGTTTGTATGATAATTGTCGGATAATTAGTTATTGACAAAAAGAACTTATTGAAACGGAAGTTCATCTGACATCTCTGTATTTGTCTATACCTCTCTTGTTTGCTTTCACTGTTTTATGAAAAAGCCACAAAAAGGAAGGAAGAAGTTTGTAACAGTGCATGAGAGAGTGAGAGAGGGAGGGACATATACGACAGGCTTATATACACTGTCTGGACGACCTGCTCATCAAAGCGCCGAAAACTGTTTATATTTCGAGAGAGGAGAGGCAAAGCGGGCAGGTATGAAGCTGCTAGACAAATGATTATGAGCTGTGGTTGGTTGTGTGAAGGAATGTCACTGCACTGGTTATAGAAAGAGGGAGGCAAATGGAAAAAGTAGAGGATGAGTGCTGACATATGACACGAAGAGAAGACGTCTTTACTGCTCTGGATTATTGTGTATGCCTATATCATATCTAATACAAAATTAATTTGCATTTAATTCTTTTTCCTTTTAACCGGAAGAGGAACATTTGAAAAAGGAAGATGGTCCGGTAAGTTGAGACAGACTTCGCACTTGTTCTCTTGTTGCAGTCTTGTTCAACTCCTCATCTTCCCCTTTTCAGTTTTGCTGCTCTTATGTTTTGCGCAACAGACTCTTTATTTGTGAGTCTTGCCATGTGTTTTTAAAAAGGCATTTTGTGTGTGTATGTGTGTGTGTGTGTGTGCATAACTGCAATGTGCAAGGTGTATTTATATGCTGATGCATGTCTGGCTGCACGTGTATGTGCAATTCTGCAAATGCACTTGGTGGTTTGGTAGGCCGTGGTAGAGTGTACTTGTTTTTGCATGTGCTTCACCATAACACACACACACACACAGTTTACCCTCTATATCTATAAAGTAAATTATTTGGAGACTTTTTTTTTAAATGCATGAATATATTTGCATTAAATAACAAATTCAAAATAATTTGGATCAATGTGCAAAGAAATAATGCTAGAGATTTTCTCAAAACTTAGTTTTTTTTTTTAAAGGTTTTCTGAGGCATTTTTGCAGTTAAATTTAAACGTGTCAAGATGTGGATGTTTTAAGTCATTTCCCCTTGAGTTCAGACAGGTGTTCTAACCACAGGTGTAGTTCATCATATTAACTATGTATGTTTTAAACTAATATTACACCACACTGCCACAAATTTTGCAAATATATTGTCTTTTTTTTTTTTAACAACATGCTGCTTTTTGTCATTTCAAACCCAATAAACTTATTTTGGGGAAAATGTTTGGCTTGCGTCCAGTTAAGTTGTCCACAAAAGTATATTGTGCCATTATGTGAAACCACTCTTTTACATTATCGTCTCTAGAGTATCTGACTCTAACAAAGGTTAATTTACACATTGAACAGGTGGTTCCACAGAGATCTGTCTGGATTAGACGCAGAGAGTGTTTTGAAGACCCGAGGTGTCCATGGCAGCTTCCTGGCCCGACCCAGCAAGAAGAATGTGGGCGATTTCTCTCTGTCTGTCAGGTACAACACTTTTGGTTCGATGTGTAAAAATATCCATCTTCAGCCACTTTTTATGTCATTTAAAAAAAAATTAGATTCTTAGGATAAGCTGAGGTCAGACTGCGTGATAGATAGCCTTCATAGCTTTCTGTTTCTTTCTGCTGTAGTAAAAGGAAGCCTCTCTGTGTTGGCTAAAAAAAAACCCACTTTTTATTTACTGAATGCTTCTGTATTTGACTGGTTTGAGTCCAGTTATTACTTTTTTTAATTTTTTCTCTTTTTTTTTGGAATAGATTGCAAGCGTTTTTTTTTTACTAGACAGACATCACATACAATGTGGCAATAACTATTTCATTATAAGCTGTGATAATTTCCATCACTTTTCCTTTCTTTTCAGAAGCTTTGTTTGAGTTGTGGTTTTCTGAGCTTTAAGATATTAATGCATATATATTTTCAAGCAATTTTTTTCTTTTACACATTATCAGCAATGCAATTAAAGGTTCAGTTCACTTCACATAACATTGCAATAATTCACACATTTATCAATACGTGTTTTAATTAATTCTGTAGACGGTAGAACCTAATTAGATTTGTTTACGTTTAAACTGTTAAATATGCTTCGGGCATACAATAATTTGTTTCCCTATGTGTTTAAAATACAAGTGTCTGCTTAATAATGGAACATTTTTCAGATATTTTTGTACAATTCTTTAAGCTTTTAATTAATAGGATATTATAAACATAAAAAATGAAGGGAGAGGGGAAGTGAATGGGAATTCCCAAGAGTCCTCCATTTACATGTTAGTATTATGTCTCCTCTTTACTGTGCCACATATCTGATGTGTTGTTTCGTCTGGTGCCAAACCACTTAACCAAATCTAGTTTGCTGGCACACTTGAACACAGCTATTTTTGGATAATGACTTATTCTCAAAAAGACAAACTTTCAAACCTTGAAAAAAACGGATGAATATGTTTGGCTAATAAAAATCTGTGACGGAAAATATTACTGCCATCGTTTGTGAAAAAGACTTCAGGTCAAATAATTACTTCACACTACCCGTGCAGTTTCTACATCTTTTGTGAAGTTACTATTACTCCATATCCTGTGACATTATGTTCTCTTCAAACCAGTTTATGTTTGGGGACATGGATTAATTATTTTGAGATGCCTTGTTTTATTAAATAACAAAATAATACAATTTTACTGAGCATGGTGCATCATCAGTCCCCTTTTCTTCTCTCCCTCTCAGAGTGGGAGACATGATCACACACATTAGGATTCAGAACACCGGTGATTATTACGATCTGTACGGTGGGGAAAAGTTTGCAACGTTGGCCGAATTGGTGGAATACTACACTGGAGATCATGGAACTCTACAGGATAGAGACGGGACCATTATTGAGCTCAAATACCCTTTAAACTGTTCTGATCCCACCACTGAGAGGTAAGCCATCATGTGACCCTTCATCCTGAAGATGCCCAGATGTATTTACAAAATTAGCTGAACATAATAGCTCATACAAGAAGTTTTATTTGACTTAGGTTTATTCTAATTTGTTTGTGTGACTTAGTTTTTTAGAGTGAGTGTCATCTGTGTTTGCTAACCTTGTCTATGCAAAGTTATATCCACTTTCTCAGTAATGTCAAATATTCTGATTATGATGTTTGCATAGGTTGCATATGGAAATATTCCATTTCAACTATTCCAATCCGTTTGCTTTTCCTACACCATATCTCAATCCATTAACCCCCCACGGATGCATAAATACACATACACATGATATTCATGTTTGTTTCTACTGCTTACTGATACTGAATATATTTATATATGTGACATCAATCATTGTGGTTGCAGTCGTGCTGTTTACAGTTGTTTCTAAAGTTAGGTTGTTATTTTATTCATATCAGCTGGAAGGTCAACTTTTTAGTAAAAAAAAAAAAAAAAAAGAGAATAACTTAAAAGGTCAAAGTCATAATGTGACATTTTCAGGTCTTGTAATTATGCTACTCCACTGTTTGATGTTAAACTTAATGCAGACATTTGAGTATTTGGAAAATCCTGCTTGAAAATGTATATTTAATCTGCTGCTTTAGTGGATCAAATAGTCAAATTGTCCATGTAAACATGGCCGCAATATTTTGGACATGGAAAGCCTTTGACTCATAAGGCTAAGAATTCATATTGGTTGTACTGTTGTTGATAGCCTATCGGTAAATAAAGTATTGCTGCTTTGCCCTTTTTGAGAGTATTAGACGTTTTGTAGATTTAGCAGTGGTATTTTATGCAAATGTATCTATTCAAATAGTGTTATGCTAACTGAGAGCATCAACTTTTATTTGTGGCAGATAAATGCTACTCAAGCTACACAGCAAGCTAACAAAAAGTGGTTAACTACAGAGCTTCAGTGTACTTTAATTTGTTTTTGCTACTAGCTAGTGTGGCTAACAAGAGAGCTAATAGTTCATAGTGTAGCTAAGCTAAAAAACAACAACAAGTTAACTACATTAAATCTTGGCCTGGTAAGTTAGCCACAAGTTACCTTTTTCAACACTGGTCGCTATGCCAAAAAGTTAATGGCAAATTAATTTTAAAAATTGTTGTTACTGTCTACTACTTCCACAGTAAAATTGTGCATGCAAAATGTCCCCTCAGAGGACTTTCCATCCCTGCTGATTTTGTAAAAGTATTTTGTTAGCAGCACATGATTAGCCATTTTATCACACATTGGAATTCTTCCACACTTCTACTTTCAATTATCTCAGAAACCGAGGGACAAAACTTGATACAAATCTCCCAAATTCTTTCCAAAAATACTGTTAACCTTATAAAATAAAAAGTAAAACCAAACAACAGTGGATTCATTTAGTTCAGCAAGAGATATGTTAATGTGATCAGGAAGTATAAATCATATAAGATGGTCTCTTTGGTTTATGATTACACCAAATGCACCAAATTCTTGTCTGTTACTACAGTGCATCAGAATCTGATACAATTTCCATTTGGCCATTCAACTCAAGATTTTTTTCACATTACACTGTTATCAGTTTCTCCTGTTTATATGGATCATAGTCACAATACTGGACCTGCATTTGCTAAACATAAGCTTTTTAACATGCCTAATGTAAGCTAGACATCACTTTAGTTAACCTTACTTGCGTTTAAGTTTGTGGATGTTGGCTGTAATAATAAGCAATGCAAAATGCATGTTATGCACAGATATTTCAGACTTCATTCGTTCATCAATTTCCTTTTTTGTCTGCACACAATGTCTGTATGGTGCAAAATAAAAAAAAACTTTACACTTATAAGTGTGAAATATTTCAGATTTATTTTTATAGTTAATGCTATGCATTGGAAAAAGGAACAATAATTCACTAAAATTAAGACTCTAAACAAAAACACACTAAATAGGATTAAACTGATAAAGTTTATTATAAGTTTGTTATAAATGTAATAAAATGGGACGTTAAAGTTAATCATTATAATTTGTAATAATTATGAATAATAAAAAATATAATCATTTTTAGAATACTTTATTATAAATTAAAGTGCATATGTCTGAGACTGCTATCTATTTTGCATTCTTACATGTAATTACTTTTTTCAGTTACAAATGTATATTATATTATATTATATTATATTATTATCTGCATTTTGAGAAAAATGTTCATATTAATATTTGGTTTGTGACCTTTACCCAAGTTTGTGTAAAACCGAACAGAAGTGAAAGCATCTGACCTTCCGTGCAAAGGAGAGTACATGATCAAGAATTTGCTTATTTGATTAATGACTTAGAAATAGTGCAGTCTTGAGATTTCTTATTCATTTTATGTAAAAAATAAATAAATAAATGGTGTGTTGTTAATCCTAAATCCTGTTTATTGTCAGGTGTACGTAAAATGTTGGTTCCCTGATTTCAGTGTGGCCTTTTGGATCCCAAAGTTTTACCACCCTGGTCATAGATTTTTCTTTAAGTTCTTTATTTAATTTTAATGCACCTTTAATTGCAGTCATACTCCACCCTCCCTCTGCCATGTGTCTGACTTCCTCTTCTCAACTGCGGTTGGAAACTTTAGTTTTGACACATTTGCAAACAGTGACCAGACCCATTCAGGCCTTCCTTCATCTCTCCCCTATCTCTCTCAGCTCTTTGTCCCCCACACTTCTGTCTATCTCTTACTCTTTTTTTGCTCATGCTCATGATGAGCTGCTTGATGGGTGTTGTTTAATGGACAGAGAACCTAAAGTATGTAAACCTGGGTCACATGCAAACTCAGTGGGACACTTTTCGAAAAAAGTGTGTTTTTCATC
This sequence comes from Carassius auratus, assembly GCF_003368295.1. Classification (NCBI taxonomy): domain Eukaryota; kingdom Metazoa; phylum Chordata; class Actinopteri; order Cypriniformes; family Cyprinidae; genus Carassius; species Carassius auratus. Next base: position 182,428 of record NW_020528832.1, on the reverse strand, counting down.
ATGGTTTTAACACCATAGAATTTTCTGGAACATTCCTTCTGGTATTTTCTAGAATTTACAGATATTTAAGGAGAAAGTTAACGCAAAAAAAAATTCTGTCAACTTACTTTCCCTAATGTCGGTCCAAACCTGTATTACTTACTTTCTTCTGCATTACAAAAAATATGTTTTGCAATGCTTTTCAACCGTCTTTGTCCATACTACTGGGATCCAGAACAACTGACTTTCATTGAAAGAGTGAATGCTTACATTTAAAGCAACTTAAATGTAGAACATGGCCACCAGAGACTAACACATAAGAGATTCTATGTTGAAAGAAAATAATGCTCTCAAGTCTATCACGCAAGTTCTGATACCTTGGAAGGCAATTTGCGATGACAGATGGTATAAAGTTTATACAACTGGCATATTAAATAATACAATTAGTGAGAATGTAACTTTCTAAAAAGATTGAAATGCACTGAAAATATTGTTGATTGTTGATGATTAGAAACACAAAGATGTCTGATTGCATGATGGCATGGTGCCTTAATAATAAGACAGATGTCCTGCTGATATGTGTCTCAGTCACATGTGCTTAACTTTTGGTCATATGGATATGTTTAGTAAAGACAGAGAACTTAAGCTTTGCATTAACAAGATTTAGTCAACTAAAAATATTAATTAGACCATTATAAATGTAAGGGTGACTCCACCTTTTTGTAGCTTCCCCCAGTCTCTGGAATGACTTGCCTATTTCTATTAGATCTGCTCTTCTTTGTCTGTTTTTAAGTCCGAGATAAAAACCAATCTTTTGAGTTGGCATATAACAAGTACAAAAGTATAATTGCACTGTATTTTAGTAATGATACTGTACCGTTTTATAAATTATTTTAGTCTGTTTTGTAATGTGGCATTTTCTATATATATATATATATATATATATATATATATATATATATATATATATATATATATATATATAATATGCCATTAAAGTAAAATGACTCAAAGATGTCAAAGATAAAAATTTCAGATGGCATTTAGAGGCTTTTGCATCTGAACTCTTCATATATATATATATATATATTTATATATACACACACACATCTATTATTATTCAGAAGCAACCAAATCATAATTCACCGGTTGTAATTGTCAAAGAGCAATCATGGAAGAACCCCCATTTGGCGATTTAGCAAGCCTCTCTTTTTTTTTCTCAAGACAAGAGAGAAGGAAGGACAAGCTAAAAATACACCAAAGTCTCGAGTCAAGAAATCTTGTCATCAGAAAATTTTCCGACCGCAGTACAGGAAGCTAAGATGTAGAAATTGAGAACTGAGCCCAATTGTTAACAACATTTTTTTGTATGCTAAAGCATGAGGACTGCCAGACTTTTGCACCATGATTCAAAATTGGATTGCTAATAAACATATGTGCACTGGCAATACAGATGTGACATAAATGTTCAGTCTCTTGCTTTTGCTCTCATGGCTGCATTGGTTTGTGGTGCAGCTGCATTTGGCTCTTGTTTTGTATTTATAGACTTTAACTGGTTTGTTTACTTCAGAGACGTCAGTTTATTCATGTTATGCATGCAGGAAATACTATTCATATATAAACAACAAGGTACATTTTACTACTACTTTTTAATTTTTTTCTATTATAAGAAAATCTAACAATTACTTTTTCCTCCTTTGTTTTTGCATCTTCAGGTGGTACCATGGCCACTTGTCAGGTCCCAGTGCTGAGAAGCTGCTCCGTGAGCGTGATGAGCCCGGGACGTTCCTGGTGAGGGAGTCACTCTCCAAACCAGGAGACTTTGTTCTGTCGGTGCTCACCGATGAAATGACCAGTGCTGGTAGGAGGGTCTCCCACATCAAGATCATGTGCAATGTAAGTGAGCTCACACATGAATGATTGTGCCTCATTCCTTGATGAATAGGATGTATGCTATTGGTCATTTAGATATAGAACATAATGGATCTAAGAATGTACTTTTATATAGATCTTAACAACTTGATCAATGTCACAGCATTTAAAGGTATAGTTCACCCCAAAAATGAAAAGTCTGACATCATTTGTTCATCGAAAATGTTGTTCCAAACCTCAGCAGAAGAAAAAGGATCACACAGGTCTGGAACAACTGGAACATCACTTTAGAATTGTAAGGTTCTATCTGCATTGTGAATGGTTTTGAGATATTGAGCTTCAATTCTTTATATTTATTTTGCAATTCCATATACTTGGTAGATAGAACCTTTTTGCTTTCTAAATAAAAAGTCCCAAAAGTCCACCACATAGTGTAAATAAATTAGTCTCAAAATAAGAATTTGTGAATAACTAAATTTTGGAATGAAATTTTTAGAATAACTAAAAAATGTCAGATAGAAATTTAGAATTCTAAGGTGATGAAATACCAAAAATTAAATAAACTGCTTCAATATATTTGCACTCTGACATATATACTGTACACATTCACATAGTATGACATGTGTACGTACAGATTCATACAGATTGACATACATACATATAAACATGCTTGACATACTTAGGAACAGTAAAGCATTTAAATACATATGGTACACACATTACGACACTGATTCACATGCTTGGGCTTACCTGAAAAACGCACTGGACTTTGAGTCATGAGTGTGTGTGAATGGCGGCGGGGGTGGTCATGCTCCACTCAGGGCTCTAAATAAGCACTATTGTGCTGTTGAAATGAATAGTTGAAGTATACGGCCAACGGAAAATCAGGTCAACGCACTGACTGTCAATTGTTTATTTATTCCACTGGTATGTGCGTATGCGTATGTGCTTTAGCGAGGTTCAAAGCAGAAAAAGCACCGTCGTTGCATTGTTACCCTCTGAGCAGATTAACAGAACAAACTGTGTTCTGTGAAGACGGTTCTAATCGGCTCAGAGAACCAAACAATTCTGTTAAGGCCTAAAACCTTTTAAATCAGCCTATGCTAACCCTATTTTATCTAAGAAAATGTAAGCTCTCACCAGTGGACAGCTTCTGTTAATCTGATTTAAAGACACAGAGAGCTTTTGTGTCGCCGTTTTGGTGATGTTATTAGCACATTTTCAAGCATTCCTATTCAGAAAGTTTGGTTTTCAATAAAACATATGCTTCACAAGATTATGAGAACAGGTTTTTGGAGATTCTCAGCACGGCCGTCGTGAATGTGGTGGAACTGACTTCAAATGAGGCACATCCTCTTAAAATGTTGTTCAAACGTAAATGCAGTAATCTCAAAGGAAATGGCGTTCATGAGTAAAACAAAAAATATATAATATGCTTTCTCTCACAGTATAAATATTTCTTTAAACTGAAAAATACACAGCTGTCTTGTCTTTATATTATAATCATTTTAATAATTATTGAAGGTCAATTTTGGCATCCAGTTAAGGTGCCAGTGAACGGCATGTTACCCTTGAGTATGAATTCAACTGACTGATTCACTTTTCATTTCTCATGCACGTTGATTTTCAGAATGACCGTTACACAGTTGGCGGAAAAGACGTTTTTGACAATTTGGCAGACCTTGTGGAGCATTTCAAACGCACTGGTATTGAGGAGTTGTCTGGGACAATGGTTTACCTCAAACAGGTGAGGAACATTTGTAGGGAGTGAGAGGTTTTTTTTTTTGTTCATACCAACATAAATGTCAAGCTAGATGCTCAACTAAACCACCAGCAACTAACCATCTACTGGTATTAACCACAGCACTGTGGAAACTGACTGTAAGGTTTGGTCATGTTAGCTTATGCAGAAATTATTGATAAATTAAGCTGAAATGTTTGATCTAAAAAACCCTTCGAAAATGTTGTAAGAGCATCTGTTCTGCAGAGGTAAAGAGATTTGAATGGAAGATATCTGTGAAATAGAGTTATTGATTAGTGTGACAAAACGGCACATCACAAAAAAACTGTGGGAGGCACCTTTAATGTAGTGATTAATCTTTGCCCTTTCTGTCTGTCTGGCTCTCTCCTCCTTTCTGTTGTGGGTCTCCTACTCTTTTCTGTCTGTCTGTGTTGATGTTTCGCTCTTCTGCCTGTTTGCATTTGTTTCAATGTCTATCCTTTTCCTCAGCCTTATTACTCCACAAGGTTGAACGCAGCTGATATTGAGAGCAGAGTAAAGCAGCTCGACCTGACCTCCGATAACATGGACGGGGCCGATAAAAAGATAAAAGCTGGGTTCTGGGAAGAGTTTGATGTGAGTGGCATGTTTAAAGGTTATTCCCCACCTGCTGCAGATGAATCACAAGTCCTTAATGCAAAAAAACTAAAAAAAACTATTTTGACAGTAATGCTACTTTTGTAAAGAAAATACATTAAAATATCTTAATATAGACTTACTGCTTTTCAGTTAAAATAACCTGTTTTATAATATGGACCAGCCTAAAAAAAACACCTTTTTAAATGTGATTTGATTTGAGCTAAACAAATCATATTTATGATAAAATCTTTGTCATATTTGATTATTTTGTCAGATTGTTGAGCATTGACTTGCCTAGGAGAAACCAAAATTGCAAAAACTGAAAATAAGCAAATAAGTAAAGAAATCTTTAAATTAAATTAAATTAAATTAAATTAAATTAAATTAAATTAAATTAAATTAAATTAAATTAAATTAAATTAAATTAAATTAAATTAAAACAAAATTCTGCAGATTAGTTAATGTGAGTAAAAAAAGTTTTAATCCCATACAAATTTTGAAAGATTTGCATTGTAGTTTTAGGTTAGGTTCTTATTGTTCTTTCAAAGCAGTTAGATCTTAAGAGATAATTATTTGGATTTATTTAATAAATTAAAAAATTAAATATATATTTTATTTTATTTTGTGTTTTTACATTAATTTTTTTTACATAAAAAGACAAAAACAGGCATACGTTTAATTGCCATCCATTTTTTCACATCATCTACTTTTACATTAGCTTCTGATTAAAGACAATTCATGCATTTTTACTGTCATTTTTGTAATTATACCAATTTGTACATGTTGATCAACTGTTGCTAAAATTAGTGCGTTTCTACTAAGATGATCACTGGTCGTAGTAAGGTTAGACCACATCCAAACTGTTTTGTTCAGAGCTGTTCTCTACAGGCAGGATGTGGTCATGAGTACTCTCTATCTGTGCTATTTCTGATCTATAAATCTGTTTTTCTTCTTTCAGGCGTTGCAAAAGTTGGAAACTAAGGTAACGAAGAGCAGAGATGAAGGGATGAGACCAGAAAACAAAAGCAAAAACAGATATAAGAACATCCTTCCCTGTGAGCAATGAATCTCATCGCACTGCAATATTTCTAGAAAAATATATATATATGAAATATAAGTTTAGTAGTGAGAAGTTGCATAAATTGTGACAGTTTTTATAATAAATATTTACATTTCTTCTCTTTTCAGTTGATGATACTAGGGTTATCCTGCAAAACGCAGATCCCAATGTTGTCGGCTCTGATTACATCAATGCCAACTATGTTGTAGTACGTCCACAACATAAATCACGACATAATCATAAATCTCTAAAATTCTTTCGTTAAAACCTCTCTTTTCTCTCCTCCTCTCTTTTTCTATATGTCTGTGCTCCCAGAACAAATTAATGGATATTAATTACCAGAAAGTTTACATTGCTTGTCAAGGATGCCTCCTAACTACTGTAAACGATTTCTGGCAAATGGTATGGCAAGAAAAGACACGAGTAATCGTCATGACAACAAGGGAGGTTGAAAAAGGACGGGTTAGTAATTGTTGACAATCTTCCAATTCATAAATACTTTTTTTTTATGTAGTATAATTTTTAGTAGAAAATCTCTTGACTGTAAATTTAGCATTTTGAGGTCTATTAATATATAGGGTTTTTTTTTTGTTACATGCGCCCTCTGCAGAATAAGTGTGTGCCATACTGGCCAACTGCTGACGAAGACCATAAGGAAGCAGGCAGATATGTGGTGACCTTACTGTCTGAGAAGGATGCTACTGATTACAAGGTCAGAGTGATGGAGCTCACAGCAACACACCGGGTAAGGAAACTGTCTTTTTCAATACTTCTGTGTGATCATTCACACTAGCACACAGCACATTTCTGCAAACAGCACCTGCTCCCAGATTCTGTCCATGTATTGCATTCTCTTCCAATGCATATCATACCTTTGCCTTGATAAAACAGTTTGAAGAAAAGAGGATTGTCTCTTTAAAATATGGACTTTCTGTTATTAACTAACACAGTTGCATTATGGTTATATCAAAAAGTCTAAAGGTGACACCACCTTAGTACTAGTTCAAAGATTTTTAAGTAAGATTTTCTTTTTTAACTAAATGTAATATATATATATTAGGGTATGATGAGACACTTATCCCATGAGACAAAACACGAGACTGGGTTCACAAGAACGAGATGAGATTTTTTTTTTTTTTTTTTTTAAGAAATCCTCAATGATGAAATATATAGTGCAAATTTTATTTTATTCAAATAAAAAATGCAAAATGCTAAAAAATGTAGGTGCATTTTGAAATCAACTTGTATTTTATAAATTAAACATTTATTTCAATTAATTTTATGCAGTAATAAACATCATGTTAACACTGCAGAAGTGTTACTGACAAGTAATTGCACAAAAATATAAACTTAACTTTAAAGTGGAAATGAAGTAGATTTTCACTTTAATAAAAAAGTATACATAATAAACACAATTTAATTTATCCATTTACAAGAATTAACCAGTAGTTCCCAAACTGAGGGGCGCAGCAAGGCTGAGGGATAGGACCCTATTAAATCCATTTTTATTTTTTCCTAGATTCGGTTTTATTTTCTTTTTTTCTAAATTCATTTTTTCAAATTAACATTTAATTGTTATGTATTGCTGTACTCCTTTTTAATAGTTACATTAAATTATATCAATTAAAAAGCATGTCGAATTAATCAAAATCATGAAACTACACATTCCACATAAATCTATTAAAAGTTTAACAAAAATTTCAAGTTTAGGGCCCTATGAATTTTTTTTTTAATATATATATTATTTATATTTTTTTATTGTTACCTAATTCTGTGTTTTAGCATGTCTGATTCTTTGAATGTATAAACAACTTAATTTATTAATTAAATTTCTTCTTAAAGTAGCCTTTTGAATTTTTATCAAAATGAAGGCATAAAACATACATTTTATTTATCATTTATCTGTTGTAGGTGATATGATGCTGGTTTTACTCAGATCAATCAGTAAAATGTTCATGAAGTGACTCTCAGAGCAGTTTTGGAGACGTTGTTCATGTGTTTCCGTCCTCTCTGTTTTTATGACTGGATAGGATTACACTGCGTAATTTCCCGCTTATCATGTGTCCACTTGCCTGATGTGAACATAAAATATCTTACATACCACCACTTATGGCCAGTGTAATGCAAATATATTTGAGAGATCTGGAGTAAAAATAAATGAGAAATCCTTAAATAAATAAAAAAACGTTATTTTATCTGATTCCAGAAAGAGCCAGCTCGCACCATTTGGCACTACCAATATTTGAGCTGGCCTGATCACGGCGTGCCGCAGGAGCCTGGTGGAGTGCTCAGCTTTCTGGAGCAGGTCAACATGAAACAGCACGAACTGTCTTCAACTGGACCCATGATCATCCACTGCAGGTACTTACTCTCAAAAGAGCCTCTTATACCTTCATCTTCCACTTGGGTGCTTCATCATGAGCATAAGACATGCTATTTCATGCTATATCAAATGATCTGAATAGTCTTTTATTAATCTTTTATTTTATTAATAGTAATTTTATGGACAGCATTTGAACACTGATGCAATATTAAATGCCACTTATTTTGTGTTTCTCACAAAACATCTTTGGGAGAAGCCATATTTCAACTTTTTGTAGTCAACTTGTCACATTTACATGTTACTCTTTAGTATTAACGTTCTGTGGGCGTTCAGTGTCTCAAGACCTCTGCCAGCTTGAAGAGATAACTTCAGTTATTTGTTGATTAATGTGTTTTGGCAGTGCTGGTATCGGACGAACAGGAACCATTGTGGTGATCGATATGCTTATAGATACCATTGATGCTAAAGGTGAGTTTATATCACTCTGTATTGAGGTTTTGAGGTTTTCTTACTTTCACTATGAACCAAAAAAAAACTGCTTTCTGTGAGGCTTTAAAAAGTCAGCAGCCTGCTATCTGGAAGCTTGCTGGTTCAGTCCCTAGCTGAAGCAAAATATTAGCCACTGTACCCTTCAGGAAAGCACTTAAAACCCTTAGGGATTGTCCTGGTAATACCTTCATGGTACCATTCTTTGGCAGCGTCACATGAAAGGTCATAGGCTCAATTCCCAGAGAACTGATGTACTGATTAAATTAAAACCTTGAATGTGATAAAAGTGTCTGCTAATTGCATAAACAGCAGTTGAGAATTTATTTATTTAGGTTGTTTTTACTCAAACCTCTGGAATCCTAGATTTTTATTAATCCCAGCTCTTAATGAAAAGTTTACAGTTTTATTTAAGCGTAAAAACATTTTAGAGAGGTCAGTACTGTTTCAGTATTCACCTTTATCTCTAAACATTAATGAACATTACCATGGCAAAGCTATTGCTACTAAAGGTTAATGCAGTGCAATCAGATTGATTAAAGCATTATAACCTGTGAATGTCCTCAGGCTTTCTAATATGTTTAACTACTATGCTTCCTTTCTAAATGCTCCAGATGTTTTAACACAAATAAATACAGTTGGTCTTAAAATCTTATAATAGGCTTATTCTTAGTTGTTGCAACCACGTTTTCAGCCTAGATCCTGGATTAAACATGGTAGCAGTTTTTGCAAATGAATCTAAAGATGTTGTTTTTGTCAGGTCTGGACAGTGACATCGACATCCAGAAGTGTATTCAGATGGTTCGAGATCAGCGGTCTGGCATGGTGCAAACCGAAGCACAGTACAAGTTCATCTACTTGGCTGTGCTACAGTATATAGAGTCGACTAAACTCACACGAAGGGCTGTCATGGTAAGAAAACGGCTGAGGATCATGGTTGGAGGTTTTTAAAATGCACTAAAAGCAATAAAATCAAATTAAGCCAATATTTGGTTTGAGGTTATTGAGCTTTTTTATGGAATTAATACTTTTTAAAGCAACAAAGCATTAAATAAAAAGTGACCATAAAAAAATGTATAAGGTTACAAAAGCATTTTTATTTCAAGGAAATCCTGATCTTTTGAACATTCTATTAATCAAAAGATCCTGGAAGAAAAATGTGATGAAAAAAATTTTCCCCACAAAACTATTACGCAGCACAACTGATTTCAATCTTGATAAAAATGGATCTTGAGCAGCAAATCAGTATATTCGAAGGATTTCTGAAATCATGTGACACTGAAGCCTGCAGTTACTACACATTGTAATAATATTTAATGATATTACTGTATTTTATTTTGGTCAAATAAATGCTGCCTTGGTGTGCTTATGACCCCAGACTTTTGAATGATAGTATATCCATTTGCCTTCAGAACAGTTCCCATGCAATATCTTATCAAAGTCAACACCGTAAAAAGGGAAGATAAGACTTATATCCTGTGTCTCCCATCTATTGTACTTAGTATTGATATTGATTTATTTTTATTTTTTTTACTTATTGTTACAGGAAACAGAAACCGAATATGGAAACCTCTCAATTCAGCCTAAACACCAGAAGGCCAGTCGCAAAACCTCTTCGAAGTAAGTAGAATTCTGCTTGTAGTGTATCCTCCAATATTCCCAAAACCATCCAGAAACATTCCTCTCACATCTCCTTATCTCTCCCAAACCGATGAGCAGTTAAGTAGGCGGTTCAAAGATCTCTCAGTCTCATGGCCATTTTTAGAAGCATTAGAGCCATTGTGCAATATCCCATTGGAAGAGAAAGGGAGGGATTGGGTTGGATATGTTATCACAGATCTGGTATTGTTTCAGTTTGATCCTGCTCTAATCACTGAGTTGAACTAACCATTGGCTTACTAGACAATGTTTGGCAAGCCTCTCTCTCACGTTTTGTGGTTTGGGTCAATTGATAGCTCAAGCTGCTGACAAAAACACTAAAACTTTGAAACATTAAAAACTCGTTCACTCCTCTATTCGTCTAGAAGTTGGGATGATTATGACGATTATGCTGTAAGTTTATGGATAATCAGCTATACTAATTTATTTTCTTTTGTCTAATTTTTATTTTTTTTCAGAAAAAATGAAGATGTTTATGAGAATCTGGGAGCAAAAGGAAAGAAAGATGTCAAAAAGCAGCAGTCGGAGGATAAGAAGAGTGGCTCTGTCAGGAAACGATAAAAAGAAAAGAAAAGATGAAATTAAATTTTGCTTCATTATTGTACAGCTTATTTTAAAATAAAATTACAGCGGGTTTAGAGAAAACTGTGCCAGGGTTTTACAAAGTTGCTATTTGATCTAATCAAACAAATCTTGCTATGTTTTTTCTATGTCTATTTGTTGTTTTTTTAAATATTTAGTAAAAAAAGATAAGTAAATTCACTTAATTGTAATTGATATAAATCATGCACTCGTTCTCAGTTTTAATAAAATGCTTGTCCAAAGACTGTTATCCCTGGCCATTGTTACACATCTGCTGCAATAAAATGAAGGTGTGTTTGCATACATTTTTTTATTTTCCGGGAAGTTCTTGTAACTGTACGGCCGAATGGAAAGGTTGATGTCCTGGGGAGATGATATGCACAAACCCTGGCCTGATGCCAGAGAGAGGGACCTGTATCATTCAAATTCTTTACAACAGACAGAGAGCTGAAGACATCAGGGTCAAACGTGGCCCTTGATCAGTGAACCCCATACAGGCCTGACCTTGTTTAACACAGAGGCACAGTGGGAAAAAACATTAGGAGAAATGAATGAACTTTACACAGCGCCACATGAGCAACAGAACAATGTGTCAGAGAAAAACTGTGGGATAAAGTGCATGGTTTGATTTCGAGGTACAGACCTACATTATGAATATTATGATTGGGTTTAAAATGTTATGTTTTTCAGTGTTACCCAACTTCTCTATACTGTCAGAAAATTTCCATATATTGTTATTCATCCTATTATTGATAGACATTTTTTTTAGGATAATTTATAAATCACATTCTCATAAGTATATTTAGCAACTTTCAACTGTGATTTTGCTTATATACTAAATGCAAAATGTTCACATCTTTATAAAAATATAATAATAATATTATTAATGGAAATATAAAAATGTATCACTGAGATACAATTATAGTTTTTAAAATTTTAATTAGCCAATGTCTTTGTGTTTTTGAGTTTTTTTTAAATACGTCTATACATTTTTTATTTCTGTTTTAGTTTTCTTTACTACATCAAGTCAAAGTGACTTAATATGTGAAATGTTGTCTTTTATTTTATTATTTCAGCTAACGTTTATTTAATTAGGAAGTAAAGGAACTATTTTTTTTTCATTAATCATAATTGCATATTTAATAAGATCACGCCTAATTGCAGTGATAAGGGGTAAAATTACCATATCTAATTATTTTGTGTGTATTTTTTAATATATTAAAGTTGTAATATAACAACCTCTGTGGAAATGCCTGCAAAGCAAAGGGAGGATTTGGCTCTTTGCTCTGTTCGGAACTGAACTGGTCAGGGAGGAGTCAGACGCTTTTGGGTTACTTACAGAGGACGAACCGGAGCAAAGTCTTGGGGTATTGTGTAACGCAACATCACGGAATAAATTCCCGGAAACATTGACCACAGATTCCGCTCGGTGTCTTCACTTCGCCTGCTGTTAGTAGGAAACGGCGTCAGTCGCGCTATAATTTAACCAAATTAACTAGCGAACAATGCGATAGTGCAGCCAAGCCACACGGATAGAGATCCAGACAGATAACCAGAGGAAAAGTGAGCCCAAAGAGGTACAGAACACACAAGGTTTGGTTGGATTCGTGTCAAACAAAAAAGCAAACTAAGAAAATGTCCAAACCTAATTATACTGGCATTTACCACATGGTTTCCCAGGACAATTTTGAAGGATATCTCGCGGCTTTGGGTAAGCAACAATATATTTTCTTTTTTCTTCTTCTCAGTTTAGCAGCATAAGAGCTTATAATCAGTGAACTGCTGTAGTATATAAAAACGAACCACAGTGACTCACTTTGATTGTAACCTGATGCTTGTGTTGACTGTGATGTTCCTCTTCCATCTGTCTTCAAACCTCTGGTGAACATGAGAATGATGTGCATCCTTTTAATCTGGGTGAATGTAATGCAATACAGTCCAATCATCCTCCTCCATGGGGAAGAAAGACTAAACGAGATCATAGCAATTTAGTTAAGAATTAAGAATACACCTGGAAAAGTAAAGATGTGTTTGAATTTGTCCCTTTACTCTTTATCATATCCATATTCATTGGATAAGAGCTTGTAATGCTTGTCTCATCATGTTATACATGGTGTTAAAGAGTTAGTTCACCTAAAAATAAAAATGATGCTGTTCCAAACTTGTATGTAGTCTATGACTTTCTTTCATTTGAGGAAAAAGTTATTGAAAAGTTATTTTCAGTAACTTGCTTGTCACTCTTTTTCATGCATTTGCAATAATGGAGCATTCAAACTTAAAATCAGCATTAAAGTATCATAAAAGCGATTCACACAATGAATGCATTATATACCCAATCTCCTGATTTCATACAGTAGCTCTGAGTGATGAACAAACTGAAATGTAAGCTGCTTTTCACTGATAATCTTCTTTTACCACTCGAGATCATTCTTATTTCAGAAAAAAAAAAAAAAAAAAAAAAAACTTTAGGCTGGATTTGTGAACTTGCTCAACTGATTCAGATTGATTTCATTGTACTGAAAAGTATTTCTTCACTGTATAAAAAAAGAGGTTAAGTAGACAATGACAGAATTTTCTTAAGTATGCTGATTCTTTAATCTCTCTTTCTCTCCTCATCAGATGTTAATTATGCATTAAGGAAAATTGTCTCCATTCTGAAACCCAGCAAACATATTGAACATGATGTCAACACTGGAAAGATGAAGATTAAGACAGTCACCACCTTTAAGAACTTTGACATGGACTTCACTTTGGGACAGGAGTTCACTGAGGACCTGGGAGCAGTCGATGGGCGAAAGTGCCAGGTGTGTGTGTGGGTTTTTTAAATATATTTTTTTTCAACGTTTACCCATTTGTAATGTATTTGTGAGAAACACACAGGGCCCTTTTAAAGTAACATCAGCCAGACAAAGGAGTGTGGGAATGTGTGGTGCTAATGGATAATGTTTTCCATATGTTTCAGACCACAGTGAATTGGGACGGTGATAAATTGATCTGCGTGCAGCGAGGAGAGAAAGAGGGCAGAGGCTGGACACACTGGCTAGAAGGAAACCTCCTCCATTTGGTAAGCAAACAGGGTTTGCAGTAAAAAAAAAAACAAAAAAAAAAACGTTTCTTTTAAAGAAACAATACATTCATTTTAGAATTGGTTTCAATGAACTAACCTAGAAATCAAGGCTTTTTCAGAAGCACGGTGGTGATGGAACCTCTGAATGTCTTTAGTTGTTGGATTAAACTTAATTGAGTCTTTAACAACTGGGCTACTGCTATGCATCTCTCACATTGTCCTTCATCCTTTTTTCTTCTGTCACGTCTCTTTCTCTCTCTCTCTCTGCAGGAGATGAGGGCTCAGGGTGTCACTGCCAAGCAGGTCTTTAAGAAGGCTGAGTGAGGATGGAGAGAAGAGAGAGAAATAGAGGGGCCATTTGCTGGGGTTTTTGAGCTCAGTTTGTTCTTAGAGCCCAGGGTTCACAAAGAGGCCATATTGCAACAGTGATTCGTCCCTGAGCTGCAACAAATAGTGTTTAAATGGAGACTACAAATGAAGAAATTGGTTCAAAATTTAAATGCAAAGGTTAAATGAGATCACAACAATACAGCCCTGTTGCCCTCTGTGAACATTCATGAATGGTACTGTAAAATATGGATCAGGCGAGATTCATAGCACCCTAATATTGTATTCTGCAGATTGTTAAAATTAAGCAGAAGCAATGAGCCAGTGGTTTAGCTAGTCAGGTGCAACTTGAATTATTGATTCCTACATTTTATTATATAAATCTGTGTGATAGGATTTTGATTATTTGCAATAGTCAAACATTGTCTAAAAGTGCTGAAATTCCTGTGGTCTGAAATATGTAGATTTGTCCACTTTAGAATATACCATTTATATTAACATAAAATCCTGCTTGTATGAATTTATTTCTTATACTATAGCTACTGATTCCAATGCCAATTGCAATACTAATAACAGAAAACAGAATAGAATCTATCTATCTATCTATCTATCTATCTATCTATCTATCTATCTATCTATCTATCTATCTATCTATCTATCTATCTATCTGTCTATCTGTCTGTCTGTCTGTCTGTCTGTCTGTCTGTCTATATATATCTATATCTATCTATCTATATATATATCTATAGGTGTGCAAAATTTATCATCTGCAAAGATATCGTAATTGTTTAAACAATATGCAATTTGACATTATCGAGTATAGCGAAAACCAAACAAAAATACACCCAGAGAGTGGACCCACATTCACTAAAATCATTTAAGTTCATTTTTTTCCTCATTAATGTACACACAGCACCCCATATTGACAGAAAAACACAGGATTGTTGACATTTTTGCACATTTATTAAAAAAGAAAAACTGAAATATCACATGGTAATGGTAACATGGTAACATCACAAGTATTCAGACCTTTTGCTGTGACACTCATATATTTAACTCAGCTGCTGTCCATTTCATCTGATCATCTTCTGAGATGGTTCTACACCTTTTTTTTACATACTGTAGCTGTTTGATTATACTGATTGGACTTGATTAGGAAAGCGACACAAATGTCTATATAAGACCATACCACATACAGTGCATGAGAGCAAATGAGAATCATGAAGGCAAAGGAACTGTCTGAAGAGCTCCGAGACAGAATGGTGGCAAGGCACAGATCTGGCCAAAGTTAAGGTTCCTAAGAGCACAGTGGCCTCCATAATCCTTAAATCAAGGATGACCAGAACACTTCCTAGAGCTGGCAATCCAACACAAACTGAGCTATCGGGGGAGAAGAGCCTTGGTGAGGGAAGTAAAGATGAACCCAAAGATGACTGTGGCTGAGCTCCAGAGATGTAGTCCGGAGATGGGAGAAAGTAATAGAAAGTCAACCATCACTGCAGCCCTCCAACAGTCGGGGCTTTATGGCAGAGTGGCCCGAATGAAACCTCTCCTCATTGCAAGACACATGAAAGCTCCCATTGAGTTTGCTAAAAAACACCTGAAGGGTTCTCTGGTCTGATGAGACCAAGATAGGACTTTTTAACCTTAATTCTAAGCGGTATGTGTGGAGAAAACCAGACACTGCTCATCATCTGTCCAATACTGAACTAGTACAGGGATATCGTGGACAAAAACCTTCTCTAGAGTGCTCAGGACCTCAGACTGGGCCGAAAGTTCATCTTCCAACAAGACAATGACCCCAAGCACACAGCTAAAATAACGAAGGAGTGGCTTCACAACAACTCTGTGACTGTTCTTGAATGGCCCACAGAGCCCTGACTTAAACCCAATTGAGCATCTCTGGAGATACCTGAAAATGGCTGTCCACCAACGTTTACCATTCATCCTGACAGAACTGGAGAGGATCTGCAGGGAGGAATGCCAGAGGATCCCCAAATCCAGGTGTGAAAAACTTGTTGCATCTTTCCCAAAAAGACTCCTGACTGTATTAGATCAAAAGGGTGCTTCTACTAAATACTGAACAAAGGGTCTGAATACTTAGGACCATGTGATATTTCAGTTTTTCTTTTTCAATAAATTTGCAAAAATGTCAACAAATTTGCAAAAATGTCAACAATTCTGTGTTTTTCTGTCAATATGGGGTGCTGTGTGTACATTAATGAGGAAAAAATGAACTTGATTTTAGCAATGGCTGGAATATAACAGAGTGAAAAATGTAAGGGGTCTGAATACTTTCCATACCCACTGTATATATATATATATATATCCATGACATGATGGTTTGTGCTTCAAATATGGCCCATAATTATCTAAAACAAATATGTGAGAGCTCAGCTAATAGGTTTCTAGTACTTGAGTGTCTACTATTTATGACATGCCATAAAGCGAATGGTAATTTAAAAACAATTTTTTTGAGTATTGTGAGGGTTAAATGGCACTCTATGACCCACATGAAACATTTTTCCATTTCAACAAGACCGTGTAAAATAAAATGCCGTCCTCCTTGCAATATCTTATTTTACCTCTAAGAGGCGATAATACCTTGGTAAAGTAATATTTAGCCATTTCAGCAGTAGAGAACAGGACAAGCTGAGAAACCCTGACGTCTCTGGCGAAGACAAAATAGTATTTCATATTTCTATGGTCTCTGGCATATTTGGTTTGCTCTGTGGTCAAGTACGTACTTCTGTCCAAGTGACTGTGGACATTGCTACTGAAACTGGACGAACTAACAGGTCTGTAAAGAGAAGTTCAAGTCCACGGTGTCAATTGCGACATCTTCTGGTGAGACCTGGTATGACACAATGGCAGTCTTCTTTATCATACTTAAAAAAAAAAAGCGTGAAGTGAAAGTGACATTCAGCCAAGTATGGTGACCCCGTACTTAGAATTCGTGCTCTGCATTTAACCCATCCAAAGTGCAAACACACACTGTGAACACACACCTGGAGCAGAGGCCAGCCATTTATGTGGCAGCGCCCAGGGAGCAGTTGGGGGTTCAATGCCTTGCTCAAGGGCACCTAAGTCTATTGCCATCCTGAGATTCAAACCCACAACCTTAGGGTTGGGAGTCAAACTCTTTAACCACTAGGCCACGACTTACCCACATACTTTTATACACAGCCATGGGATTATTCAAATACCAAATGTTTATTAAAACAAAATGAAACATCTGAAAAAACAGAATCTACAAGCATCTTAACTAAAGACAATATATTGTAACTACTACAAGAGAGACCATATTGTGTAACTTCAGTATCTGTTGTTGTCATTCATACAGGTTTTGTGAAAGGTAAATTCAATCATCCCCCCCCCCCCCAAAAAAAATAGTTATTTACACATTCTACCAGAACAGAAGTCAGGCAGTGGTAAAAAAATAACTCTTTATAGATAATTGTCCAGTTTATATAAGTTAATGTGCCAAAGTTAATCGTTCCATTCAGACTCCTGTGGCTCCGAGTGACAGTTCGAGTGGCACATGATGCTGTCTGTAAATTCATTTGCAGCAGCTGACAGGCAATATTTCTCTGACATTGTCATTGTTGGCATAAATCCATCACACTGAATGCTGCTGTCCATGTCTGAGTAATTTCCAACTGAGGGGAAAAAAAGAAAATGATTAATCAGTGATTGTATGGCTGACTAGTAATTTCCTACTGCTAATTTTTTTTTAAAAAAAAAAGGTTTTAATTATTGGACCAAAAACCTAATCCTTGTCATAAGTTAGTAACCGAGGTGTGTTATTTGATGTCAAGCTTTCCTTTGAAAACCTTGTTTCTAGCATTTGTAAAACCACATTATTCCATCCTATAAATATATCTAAATCATGACCTATGTCTCTAAATGTCAAATGCAGAAACATCAACTCATGCATTCATGACCTCAAGGCTAAATTATTATAATGCTTTATTGGGTAGTTGTTCTGCACACTTAATAAACAAACTCCAGCTGGTCTAAAATGCAGCAGCTTGAGTTCCTACTAGAACCATACTAGGTGTATGATTGTCGCTTTGGGTACGAGAGGTCCTGGGACCCGATGGTGGATCAGCACCTAGAGATGACCTCTACAGCCCTGAATGTAAGCAGAGACCATGTCAACTAGATGTGCCCCAGAGACAGATCCCCTGTGAAGACCTCATCACCTCGACAATTATTGCACAAGACCACAGGAACCAGGAAAGTCCTCTGCACAATTTGACCTGTGTTGCAGCCTGGAATTAAACCATGCCTAACTGGTTTCGTCTGGCCAAAGGAGAACTGGTTCCCTGACTGAGCCTGGTTTCTCTCAAGGTTTTTTTCTCCATTTCTGTCACCAATTGAGTTTTGGTTCCTTGCCACTGTTGCCTTTGCTTAGTTGTGGACTCTTGACTAATTTCTGACACTATTGAAAGAGAGCTGAACTGGATGATGACATCAATGAATCATCAGTGAACTGACTTTAGCTGGAAAAATGACTCTGTTATTGTGTTCTTGCATTATCGCCAAATTGTTCCCTGTTTGACACTGTAAAGCTGCTTTGACGCAACCAGTACTGTATAAAGTGCTGTACAAATAAGGTGACTTGACTTGATTGGCTAAACATCTCAATATATAATAATTTGTGCCTTTTTTGAACTAAAAAAATTCAAAACTCTTTATTAATATGAATTATGTTCACATATGCACAATTCAGCATGCATTGCCATCACAAGAATAAATCATATATTTGTAACTTTATTCAAATAGAAAAGTTGTTTTAAATTGTTATAGTAATATGATATTTGAAAATATTCCTGTTTTTTTTTGTAGATCAAACGATAGGTCTGTCTTAGCATTTCTGTTTCAAAAGCACTGAATGATAAAAAAAAAAAAAAAAAAAAAACAGTTTCTTGTAAATTTGTCTTAGAAGACTAGACCAGAAAAGCTGATTACTGTACAAACCAGAACTTCTACCTGTTGTCACAGTATGACTGGTTTTTACAACAGTATGTGATTCAGACCCCATGTTTACTACAGACATCAAAGATTGCATCGCCCCCACAAATTAAATAGCAGGAGAAGAGTGTGGGAGTCGTGGGAGGCCAAAACAGCTAAACCTTCTAGGTTATTTGACATGCAGTGTAAGACATCGTGTATGTGGTTTGTACCTTTCGTCTGTGAGCTGATAAGATCAGAAGAGGTCAGAGGAAACTTCGTAATGATTTATACACTGACGCAAAGCCGTAGTTGAAGTCATCATAAAATATGATATTGCTTATTTCGAAACTCTCCTGACTGTATTTAATCTGTACCGTGTGGATTCTAGAATGCTGTGTGAAGTTATCTGCAAGATTTCCAGGTCACAGCTTTAGAAATATTATAGATACAGATTAACTGCTGTTAAAAAATGCTTTCAGAAGCACCATCAACACTGTTATTGAACTGAACTGAATCAACACTGAGGTGAATAACAACACCACTGTCTTAAGTTAAGATGCTTATCGCGGAATTGAACTTTCAGAATTGATGAATCAAAACTGAACTGAAGTGACTGAGCTGAGAAATAGACCTGGGCTACATTCACACATACATAGTAAAACATGTTACCTAAATGTGTGAGCTGCTGATGCTCTGCATGTTTCTCCACATCACAGTCTGCAGGGTATTTCAGGATGTCTGGAGGAAGCACCGGCGAGATGTGGCTTAAAGAAATCTCTGAGGAAACAAAATGTCAGTTATGGCTCATAAATAAAACCACATTGCCTGTATGTTTCACATTTTTATAAATCTTTAGATTTGCATTTAATACATAAACTTGAATAATTAATTTGATAATCACTTAACCCTTAATGCATAACAATTGTTTGTGTGTGAGAAATGGATGTCATTTACAGGATTCTGTATTGTACTTCCAGCAACCATCAGATGTTTCTGATGATTTTTAACAGTTTATTGTGAAGTTGACGCCACACTGATACATGTGTGTGAGCTTGTGTATAGACCTGAAAGGATGTGGTTTACCAGCAGGAGTTTAATCTTAAGCATCTTGTGCACTAAGCAGTAAGTTATTTACAAAGCCTACAGCAAAGCACGTATCACTGTTGCTGATGCTGGAAATCAGTGACGGCAGCAGATGTGTTATCTTAAATATCAAAAGATTTCAGAGCAGTTTATCCCTCAGTGACCTGCATAGGCATTTTATGTGTGGGTAACCATATGCACATGCATCTATGTCCGTACTATTAGCGACAGAGTTCTGGTTTGGTTTCCCATCAATCAAACTTGTGTTATTGCTAAATGACCCTTTTATGTACGTCAGTGCAAAATTTTGCTCGCCCATCATCAAGGACAGTTACAGTCAATCTAGAACTATAACCTACAGATCTGATGAAGCCAGCTTGACTTATTTGACCACTCAGCAGAAATGCTTGCGAACAGTATTACAGTACATCTACTTACCTAATCTTTTTGACTGACGTTTGTTTCTCCAATAAATTATAAACAGGATCAGAAATAAAATCAGGGCGGTAATCACGAACCCTGCCCACAGACTAGCAGGTAACAACCAAGAACAAGCTGAAATAAAGGACATAAAGTGAGTTTACATGGTGACGTTATCTATAAAATGAGTTTTTCCAGTAGAGGTATAGAGACTTACATGTGGTACATGGTTTAAAATTTCCACACACAACGTCTGATTTGCTAGTCCCAGGAACTTTCACATCTCGACCCAAGTCATCGCAACTGTAAAATGACAGATTAGGCAAATGATTTCAGAGGGGAAACTGCGTCAAGTTTTATTTCTATTGAGCTAAGCAAAATTACATGGAAACTATTTATTATAGTGTGTGATTTTAGTCTCTGAGTGTCTTGCTTTGTGTATGTGTAGAAATAATGTATGTGAATGTCAGAGAGAGTTTAAGAAAGGAAGCGATACCCACCCACTCTCTTACACAGTGTGCGTCTACACTTTTATTGGAAGCAAATTAATGTGGTCTTATTTTGTGTAGGAGAATGACATAAAACACATTTACGTAAAACCTGTAATGGTTATGCATAAAACCTTTGCATTCCTCCTCTGTATTTTGTTTAAATCAGGTGAAAAAGAAAAGGCATTATACGTCTAAAAAGAAAAAGATATTACTTGTAGAGAAAAAGTTAAGCAGAAGGCAAGACATCTTTGGTTGTGTAATTTGGAATTAATCATTCATGTAAGCCAGAAGCTTGTGATAGTTTCACAAGAGATCATTTCTATTTAAAGGGGTCATATGATGAGATTTCAATTTTTCCTTTCTCCTTGGAGTGTCACAAGCTCTTGGTGCATGAAGAGGATCTGTAAAGTTACAAAGACTAAAATCTCAAATCCAAAGAGATATTCTTTGTAAAAGTTAAGAGTCAACCATGGCTACCTGAAATGGCTCGTTCTCACACGCCCCCACGTCTATATCATGACGTGGGAAGATTTGCATAATGCCACCCAAATGTTCACACAAAGAAAGAAGGCATAACTTTTTCTGTTACCACCTGCGCCATGTTCTAGAGACCTTTGTGTCGTTGTTAAAGAAAAACTACTTTGTTCGGCCTTCCAAAAGAGGACACAACTAGAAATCAGTGGTTAAGTTGTATGTACAGTACAACACTGTTCCAGAACAGTCCAACCCAAATATTCAGACGTGTGCAGCGCATTTTACGGTATTTTACTGTGAGAGTGGCCTACAATGCCAGTGTCTATTTCTATAAAGTGGGGCAATAACAATTTTGCCAGGACAGTCTGGTGCTTCTGACTCACAGTCCGTCTGTTTACATATTTAAATAGTTTGCTACTGATGATTCAAACACGAGTTTTGAACAGTGTAGAGTAGTGTTTGTTGTTCGTAATTTCTCCGCTCACAAATGCAGACATGGTTTTATGTTTATGCAGCATGATACACAATGTGTAAAAACACAGTAAAAGTCATTATAATTAGTAATTATGTCCCCACTGGATGGAACAAATGCCTCATTTGTAATGGGTTTTATTGGTTTTGTCTCGTCGTGCCAGGAGACGGCATCACAGTATGGTAAGGGCATAACATTTCCATCACAGGCTTGAGGTATTCGGCCAATCAAAACGCACTACTAGATAGCTGGCCAATCGGCGTACACCTCAGTTTTCAGAACAATGAGCTTTGTAAGAATCTATGCTTTACATAAAGGCACGGCATAGAGGAGCAACAATAATATACATTAATTGGAAAATAATGTGTTTTTTAAAACTTAAATTGCATAACATGGGTTTGGGATTCTGTGAATTTGTGATAAGTCAATCTGTCAGTTGTGAAATTGCAATTTATGCATGCATAACACTGACTCTCACCTTGTATGATTTTTGCAGCTGGAAAAGTAGTCCTGCACATCGCTGTAGGTTCCTTCTGGGCAGGGTCTGCACACAGTGTCTTTCAAGTGCGTATCTGCAACACAGCTTCAGTTATTCTTCAGTCCTCCTGCCACATATTATACTCTAAACAGGAAGCCCTCCAAACCATTGCAGATCTTCTAACAGGTATATCCAAGCTTTAATGTAAACTCAACTGATTTATTTTTCACCTGTCAATAAGTTTGTCACTGTGGACATTGAGAGAAATTGTAGTGTTATGTTCACATGGTCTTTGACAAGAGTGAATTTAGATTAATTGTCCCTTCTCAGAGTATTTGAACATATATATAGATGCATTAAAGAAGTTCCAAAGGGACTCGTGATTATATATTTATGCATTTAGTAGACGTTTTTATCCAAAGAGACTTACAGTGCACACTAACATGTGTTCCCTGGGAATTGAACTCACAACCTTGTGCTGCTAACGCAATGCTCTACCACTTGAGCCACAGGAACACTATGGCACTACTGCTATCTACTCTATATCAGTAGATATCTACATATTTGGAGGTACACTAAGGCATCAAACATTCTGAAAACCTCTTCACCACATAAGCAAAGGTTGATTACTTACGATGAAAGTCAACTCCCTTCCCTGGAGGACACATGGAGACCGGACTGCAGTAATCGCAGTGGGATTCACTAATGTGTGTACAGAAGTATCCTGGCTTACACCTGCACTCTGTGTTTTTGTCTGCCTCACACTCCTTTACCATCTCCATATTGCTGGCTGTCAGACACATACACAAACATTAGACTACTTGTCGAAAAAGACACGTGGCATTATTAGAAATAATAACCAGAGTGAGTGAATGTGAAATTACTGCTGGAACACTCCCTGCAGGCTCGACACTGGCTCATTTGGTTTTCCTGATCAATAAATGTTCGCCGTGGGCAGATTTGACACACTATATCCGATGTGGCATTACATCTGGCAAGCATATATTTTCCTGAGAAAGAAAGAGAGCTTAGTTTTTGCTTAAGACTCCGCAATCACAATAAAAAGTTAGTATTTGTGACCCATGTATTAAAAGCACATGAAAATAGTCATTTCTAGACAGAAGTTGCTTGCATATGACCTAAAACAATTAAAAATAAAACTCCTACCATGGATGCACAGCGACTCTTTTGGAATACGTGTCATTGTTTTTTTGTTTTTTTTGTGCATTAGTCAATTCTATTGTAAGTTGGTAAGTGTCACTAACAAATTGAATGTAAATTAACTCAAAATCATTTCACATTAAAATACTGCAGTAAAGAGAAGTGTCTGTTTGCCCATACAATGAAATTCAGTGGAGCTGAAAACAATGGATTTGACTTGCAAAAACACAGTAAAACATTATTTAAAATGTCTTCTTTTGTGTTCTCTAGAGGAAAGAATGAGACTTCTTCAGAACAAAATGAAAGTGAGTAAGTGATGAATTTTTTCTGACACGGTTTAAATTTGTGTCATATTTTATTACCATTTTCTAAACTATAGAGTATAAACCGTGACAATGTGTGAAATGTTGAAGGTGTCTTGGAAAATCTTGGTTTGACTGTAATGTTATGCATACATTAGTCCACCTGATAAGTCATTATTTTAAACTGATACAGAATATCCTGTGTTATGTTAGTGTGTGATTTCCAGGAACCATGAAAAACTTAGCAGGGTTACAGTACAGGATTTCCTTGGTACACCATGTCTAGAGACCTGATTTTTCCTTGATGGAAACAATGGGATAAGTAAATATAATACCCTGTGTCTTACAGTCAATTGTATACAAGCTATGGCTCTATATTGGCACAGAACAAAGGAGAACTGAATGTAAATTAACTTCAAATAATATCGCTGTAAAAGATAGCAGTAATAAAAACTAGATCAGTCCTGGTCGTTCTCTCACACACAGATATCAAAACTGCTTTAATAATGTTGCCAGAAGTTGAAACAGAAACCTTATTTTGAACAGCAATAAGTGATACAATATGTAAAACAGGATTAATAGATTCTAATATTAAATACAGCAAACATTCCCAGTATATATTTGCAGTAAATATCAATATATAATGATATGGAAATCTCACCTTTTGGACATTTGCATTTCAGTTCTCCCATCTTTGTTGTCTTGATTCGGTCCGTTCAGTGTGATAACTTTACAGTCATATGAAGTCTGTTGACTTGTTCAACCTTTAACACAAATTACGGAAGTGATTGATCTGTTAAGTTACCAAGGAACTGGTGATTATTTTGTCATGCTGACCGTGCTATTGCGTCAATTGTCTTCTTTTCTTTTCTGTCTGTCTGTCACACTTGCTTGCTCTTTCTCTCTAACTGTCTCAGTAGAACCACTGCAGGTAAGGGAATATTTTTTTTTCTTTTCTTCCTGTAACGTTTTTACTTCGCCCACTCTTAACCCCCTCTGTCACTTTTTTTCTGCCCTCTGCGCTGGAAAGCCCCACTACCTCTATCCACCCTCTGCACTGCTTGCATTCTCTTTTCTTCCTTCCTGTTCATGCAGTAATAAAAACCCTGAGGCATGAACGTTAATATGAGACCTGTTTACTGAGAATTTCTTGTGTAGCTGTCAGCATTATCGAGGGCATCCAAACTAAAACAGCTCCTTCAAATACTGTTAGGCTGTCATACGTTTGAGACAATGAGGGAGTTCTGTACTTGTAAAACTAAGTTTTACACCAACGGTAAAGGTGAGGAAAAAGTGTATTATGTTAGCAAAAACTACTGCTATGAAGTGTTTCAAACCTTTACATTTAATTCTTTTTTTTTTACATTTCTGATTAATAGCATCACTCTTAATTGTTTCTGAATAGGGGCAGGAATGTTTTAGCAAAATGTATCTGCAAATATCTTTTGTTACCTGCTCTGAATCACACGTTGTGAGCTAAACGTCAGAGAAAAAAAGTGAGGTCTGACTTCAAAAGCCACAGACACTTTTGTGGAAGACTGCAATACCATCACGGTGAGAATGTGTGTGTGTGTTTGTTCCTACTCTTTTCCTCATTTGGTCAGAGCTGTTAACACTGTAGTTTCGTATCTGTACTGTAATCTCTAATGTCAGCTGTGCTGTGGCACACAGAACCTTCTTCAAACCAACATGTAATATTTTACTCTGTAGTTTATGGAAAAAAGCTCTTTCCTCCCAATATTTATCTAATTTCCAACCAATAGCTATAATAAAATATGCTTTCGTTAGAACAGACACTTAATAAAAACACATACTGTATATGTTTAGGTGTTTCAATCACCCTTGTGATGTAAATAAACATCTAATCTTTTTATAGCTTTTAATAGCTTTTCTGTGATATATACACACGTAATTGACATGACTTTTTAAGTTAACTTTGTATTATTTTTTTGACCCACAATTATTAGAAACATTATAAACATTAAGATTAAATAAATTAGAAACATTAAACGATGGCAGTCAAAACAATCAAATAATTGTGATTTAGGCCTTTCTCATGATTTCCAACTAGCCTTTAGAAAGGAAATTAAAATTGTAACAATGTAAAATTCAGACATTTTATTTTTATTTTAGCACACTTTGAGGGCCCCTGGATCCCAGCTAAAAATAAAAGCAAACCTTCACATTCAGGATCTACAACAATGACAGAAGTAGGATTCATGGCCTGGACAAGAGATTTATTTCTGTAACAGTGAACTTCCTTTGTTTTGTGTTAAATAAAGCCATGAGCACTTTCTGTTTTACTTCCTTTGTGTGGTGTCATTTGGCTTGCTTAGCTCAGATGTAGACTAAGTAATTCGCATTATTTGTGGATTTTATGGTCATGTAATATAGTTGGTAAATGTACTTTTGCATTGAGTAAAATTTACTGTTGCATGAGTAAATTTTAAGTGTAATGTGTATGTACATCAATGTTTTTTGTAAAACTACACAACAGAAAACACAAATAGAACTAAGCAGTTGTATTACACCACTGTATTTTACATAGTTTACTAGTAACTGCCTGTAAAATGACTTGAGTGGTTGTTAGGGTAAATGGTTGTTGGAAAACTTTCAAAAAACAGTGCAGATAACTTGTTCTTCCTCTTTGCCCACATCTCTAAACCTGCTCTCTGTATGGAAGCCCATTTCCGCCACTTAAAAAAAAGGTAATTGCTACTTTTTATCTCACAATTCAGACTTTTTTTCTCTTTACAAAAAAAGTCACAATTTAGAGATTTAAACATTTAAACTCACAATTCTCAGGAAAAAAGTCAGTATTTCGTGTTTAAATCTCTAATTTGCAACTTTTTTTCTCTTTATAACAGGCAATTGCAAGTTATTAAGTCAGAATTGTGAGATATAAACTCAATAGCCAAAAATTATCTAATTTTATTTTATGGCAAAAATGATTAGGATATTAAGTAAAGTGCGGAGCCTCGCACATGACATGCAGGAAAAAATAGTAGGGTAAATCGTGTGCACGATTTACTAATTTATTCCCTCAATGTACTAAAACGTGCACACGATTACTATTGTGTTCCATCGATTTACTATTTCGTTCACTCGATTTATAAATTGTGTGCACAATTTACTTATTTGTTCCCTCGATTTGCTAAATCGTGTGCACAATTTACCAAATCGAGGGAACGCAATAGTAAATTGAGGGAACGCAATAGTAAATCGATGGAACGCAATAGTAATTGTGTGCACGTTTTAGTACACTGAGGGAATAAATTAGTAAATCATGCGCACAATTTTCTTTTCTTTTTTTTTTTTCATGTCATGTGCAGCGCTCTGTAGTAAAGATCATGTTCCACGAAGATATATTGTCAAATTTCCTGCCGTGAATATATCAAAACCAAATTTTTGTAATTTAGTAATATACATTACCTACTAAGAACATTGCTAAAGGTGATTTTCTCAGTATTTAGATTTTTTTTGCACCCTCAGATTCCAGATATTGAAATAGTTGTATCTTGGTCAAATATTGTCTTATTTAGGGGAGACCGGGGATGGTTGTAACACTTTTTTCTTCAACGCCTAAAATTACCTTTTTCTTTTGGCTACAAGTCTAAAACTTCTAGGCAAAGTACCCACATGTTTATACTACAAATGGAAACAATTTAAATGTATTCAACTATATCACAGACTTTGTGAGATGATGAAAAATACAAGGTGGTCCTTTGTTACAACCTACCCCACTACTGGGGACTTATGAGGACATAACCCATGTCCCCATTTTTCAAAACACTTATAAATCACACAGAAAGAGTTTTTTTGAGAAAGTAAAAATGCACAAAGTTTCCTGTGAGGGTTAGGGTTAGGTGTAGGGTTGGTGAAGGGCCATAGAATATACAGTTTGCACAGTATAAAAACCAATACACCTATGGGATGTCCCCGCTTTTCACAAAATGTGTGTGTGTGTGTTTGTGTGTATGTGAGCAAATTAACAGACGTATGTTTATCCCCACTCCAGAGAATGAACAAATGAAATGCATTCTTTACCAGTCACAAGTTCTAGTAATTCTGTAGAATTGTTAAAATCACAAAAATGTTCTTGGTTGTATGTAAGGGGATGGTTGTAACACTTTCAAAACACGTGTTACAACCTACCCCTTCACTGTCACCCATTGTTTAGCAAGCTGTATTAGCATGGTGCTTTGAAATTGGCAGAAGGTTGATACACCATTCTTTACTAGAGAAACTACAGTTTGATCTGATATAACTCATACAACATTATCTACAACGGTAGAAGTACTAAACAAAATATTATCTTGTTAATTTTTTTTACTTTCTGACCTCAGAATTAGATTTTCTGCTGTAGCTTAAGGAGAGATAGCAACACAGACTGGAAAACCTCCATGTGGGATTGTAAAGGAAGCCTGATGAAACTGAAATTGTCACATGACTCCTATCTTGCCCCTGATTCATGGAATTGGTAGTGTTACAACTCTCCCCGTGTTACAACCATCCCCGGTCTCCCCCTATTAAGATGCTGTATAAATCGTAATTTTGACAAATGGACCCTTATGACTGGTTTTGTGGTCCAGGGTCACATATCAGTCTTTTTTCATTTTATAACTCACAAAAAGTTTATATCTAACCATTCTGAAAAAAATCTAACCATTTTCTTTGAAAAAAGTTAAAAAAAAAAATAAAAAAAAATATTCAGTGGCGGAAACGGGCTTCCATACCTTCGCACTCTCTCCCTTTCCCATTTGATCTATTCGACTCTTTAATATTCTTCTTTAATGTCTCCACCCCTAACTTTCTCTCCTTTTCATTTCTGACACCAGGATGCGTATTTACTCTCTGTCTAGGTCTTCAACCCTGCCCCTGGGGACTCACTGTCCTGTAAAGTTTTTTTCAAACCTGCTTCAGCACACCTGACCTCTGACTTTTCAAGTGATCCTTTAGACCTTGTTTAGCTGGGTCAGGTCTGTTTGGTTAGGGCTGGAGCTGAACTCTGCAGGAAAGTGGGTCCCCTGCTTGAAGACATTTTCAGCAGTTTCAGCGTTCTACTCTAACTAATATATTTTTGGATTATGTTGTAAACGGTGCATAAGCTGTCAGTTAACTAAAATAGTCTTCATATTCGTAAAAGATGCTGACTTTTACATTTAAAGAAAAATCAACTAAAATAACAATAGTATACATCAATTTTAAAGAATAAAAATCTAAAATAATATAAAAAAAATTAAATAGCATATAAAGATTATAAAATAGCTAATCATCTTTTACGGCAGTGACATAAACTAGTTCCTAAATACTTTTTGGGCCACTGTACATAATGATCTTATGTATTTAAATGACTAAATAGCATTGAAACTTTAAATTAATGTATAATTAATATTAATATGCTGGATATGCCCACAACAGTCTTTCTGGAGAAGCCATGTCAGCCCTCCAGTTCACGTCAGTTCAGAGTGAACGCCCACTGACAGATGTTGGGAAACACTTCGTTTAAGTATGTTGACTGTTTTTAGGGGAAAAGAGGGCTGGACATGATGATGCACACAGAGCATGAAAGTGAAAGTGCAGAAGGAGAGAGCTTTAACACTTCTCAACATGATCGTTTTTTGGTATGTAATTCTCTAATCTTTCCAAATATTGCATGGATTATAAAATAAATTAAGTTTGTTTTTAATATTGATTGTCATTTTCTATCAATCTCTCTCTCTCTGTATGCTTCTTTTGGTTTTGTTCTTTATGTCTATCTCTATCTTTTCTATACTTTGCTAATTTCTGACTTACTATTTTCACCCTTGTTTTCTAATATGGTTTTTTTCTGACTTGTCCGTTCCCTGTCCAGTGTTATTGTCCTTCTCTTTCCTGTGTGTGGGTCCGTGCTGTCAACTGGATGGGTACAATCACCTGGACATCCACGAGGGTATGATCCCTATTCCAACCTGACTTGGAAAAAGTGTGCTTCAACCGGTCACAAAATCACAGTCACTCTCATACATCTGGACCTAGAAGAAAGCTTTGAGTGTGAGGATGATGCCTTGAAGGTATTTGTGTTTGAGAGAGGTTTTTTTTTTAAGTGCTAATTTTATCTCTGTGCACTTAGAAGTGCAGTTTTATGTTAAAGGAATAGTTTACCCAAAAATGAAAAGTTGATAAAAAATTACCCTTGGGCCGACCAAAATGTAGATGAGTTTGTTTCTTCATTGGAACAGATCTGGAGAAATTTTGCATTACATCACTCTCTCACCAGTGGATCCTCTGCATCAAATGGGTGCCGTTAGAATAAGAGTCCAAACAACTGATAAAAACATTGCAACCCAGACAGCAAGCAGTTTCGGCCCAGATCTGGCCCATATCCGGCCTGCATAGATTTCACGCGGGCCAGATGTGGGCCGGATTTGTGCCGAAACTGCTTGCTGTCTGGGAATAATACACATGTAATCAACAAGAATCCTGCCCATCAATTATCATCCTGTGTATCAAAAAGCTGCATGTTTCTAATAATTTATTTATCATTAAAGCGTTACATTTTTTTTACCGTTGCTTCTGGCCAAAATATGAGCCCATAATCCTTAATAACACTTCCCCAAGTGAAGATGTCCCCTGTTGTCCTCTCACATCAAAATCCACTGACATATTTCTCAACAACCATTTTGGACCATTTTTGTTTGTACATGGTGCTTGATCTGTGCATATTTCTTTCCTGATTCAGACAAGATTACTTTTTCACTGGAGAAGGTAATATAATGGATAGAGGATTCATATTTTAGTTAAAGCAATGTGTAACAATATGCAAATCTCCATATTCATCGGGAAGAAGGAGGCGGGAACCGGCGCACAATCAAAACTCATTTTAATAATCACAAAGTAAATACAAAACGTCGCACCAGTCCCTCACGGCCGACTGGTGCGCATAAATAAAAAGCAAACATAAAATAATATCCCAGGCCTGGTCCTCTCTCGTCCTTCACGGTCGTCACTCCAGTTTTATATCCTTCCATCTCCTACGTGGGACTCAAGACCGGCGGTGGGGCGCAGGTGTAGCTCATCTCCAATCACTACACCTGGCCTCACTCCTCGTTCCCACGCCTCTCGGCCCCGCCCCACTCGCTACATACCCCCATCGCCCCTCGCAGGCCGGGGGGTACCCTCGAGACTGCGCTCTACTCCCCCCCCCCCCCCTTCCCTCCGGGGGGGGACCGCTCACGGGGACCTGCAGGAACCTGGGGGTAGGACAGACGAGGCGAGAGAAAAGGAGATGGAAGGAGGAGCGACAAGGAGGAGAGAGGGGAGAGAGAAAAATAAAATAAAATCCGGTTCCCAGACGCACTGCTGCTCGGCCCTCCACCAGCTGGGTGATCTCCTCCGCGGTGCCCGGCGGTGGCACTGGACGGCCCTCGGCGGACGGCGCGACACTCCTCCGCCGCCCGATGGACGGCGACGGCTCCTCCGGTTTTGGGCAGCCGGCAGGAGTCCCCCGTTCCCTGCCACTCCGGATTCCTTCGCGGAGGCGGCAGGCTCCGGCCCCCTGGCGAACGGCGCCGACTCCTCCGCTCCCTCACGGACGGCAGCCGCCCCTCCATATCGTGGGCGGTCAGCAGCGAGCTCGCCCGTCCCCGGCAACTCGCTCCAGCCCACCGCCTCGAGCGTCCCTGGCGGCACATACCTCGCCAGCTCGAGGGCACCGCGGATTCACCACAGTGGCGAGGGATCTTCAGCAGCGCGTCCCTCCTTCTCCCGGGTTTCGGCACCACTGTAACAATATGCAAATCTCCATATTCATCGGGAAGAAGGAGGCGGGAACCGGCGCACAATCAAAACTCATTTTAATAATCACAAAGTAAATACAAAACGTCGCACCAGTCCCTCACGGCCGACTGGTGCGCATAAATAAAAAGCAAACATAAAATAATATCCCAGGCCTGGTCCTCTCTCGTCCTTCACGGTCGTCACTCCAGTTTTATATCCTTCCATCTCCTACGTGGGACTCAAGACCGGCGGTGGGGCGCAGGTGTAGCTCATCTCCAATCACTACACCTGGCCTCACTCCTCGTTCCCACGCCTCTCGGCCCCGCCCCACTCGCTACACAATGGTTTAAGGTTAAAAACATCTTGATGGGTTCTTTATTTGAGTGATGTAATGCTACATTTTTCCAAATCTGTTCTAATGAAGAAACAAACATCTACGCCTTGGGTTGAGTACATTTTGGGACTTACTATTCCTTTAAAGAGAGTTTTTGTGTCACAATAAGATCTACTAAAGTGTATATATTTTAAACAAATGATTGAGATTTTGTGTAGTGTAAGTAAAAAAAAAAATGTGTCCAGTTATTTGCAGATGAGGTGCTTCTTTTCAATCTGTGTGGACGCAAGTCCATGAAGGAGCTGCAGTCGTCTGTCAATCCTTTCCTCCACTCTTCCCCTGGTGGTTGTCTCTCTGTTTCATTTCTCACAGACTACTCAAACACTGAGAGACACACTGGATTTCGAGGCTTTTACACCATTAAGGGTGAGTAATAAATGATAAGTAATACATTGACTACTGGGCAGAAAGCATATGAGATTATTTCTGGTCCACAGAGTCTGTTATTGGTTATTGCTGAGCTAAGTTTTAACCTCAAATCCTGCTGACTTATAGATGTTGATGAG
This sequence comes from Carassius auratus, assembly GCF_003368295.1. Lineage (NCBI taxonomy): Eukaryota > Metazoa > Chordata > Actinopteri > Cypriniformes > Cyprinidae > Carassius > Carassius auratus. The sequence goes on along the minus strand of NW_020528832.1, from coordinate 150,216 downwards.
TGTAAGGACCCTGAAAATGAGTGCACCCAACTCTGCAATAACTACATTGGAGGTTATCGCTGTTTCTGCAGACCAGGTTACACCCTTGACTCTGATAAGCACACCTGCCAAGGTAATGTATGGCTGTGGTTGAATGAGATTTTGGCTGTCTTGTTGATTTATTGCAATTAATTATGAAAGGAATACAGTCAACCAGTCATTATTAAAAATAATTTGTTTGGCTCAAGTGGTAGAGCATTGTATTAGTGGCACAAGGTGATGGGTTCAATTCCCAGAAACACATGTTAGGTAAAACATGTTAGCCTGAATGCACTGTGAATCGCTTTGGATTAAAAAAATAAATAAAAATTAATTAATAAAATCTTAAGAGGGGAACCAGTGGCAAATAAGCCTTCAAGGTTTTGATGCCATGGCTGCAGTACTCAATTGCCTTCAAGTTTTTGACAATCCACACAAGACATGTTTTTGAAATCTACGTCTTCAAATTAGTTATGCAATATAAGTCTTTATTTGACATACGTAATTAAGTTGATTATTTTTTTATTTAGTTGACAGACCTAATTTATACATAATCCCTAAAGCAGTGAGACAGTTTTGTTTTCTCTCTGTGTGTCAGTTAGCTGCAGTGAAGATCACACAGGCGCTCAAGAAGGTGTGCTGATGTCACCTGACTGGCCCGAGCCGTACCCCGAAAACTCTGTGTGTTCTTACACTCTGGCTGTAGAAGAAGGTCTGCAGTTTGAGCTTACATTTGTGGGGGTATTTGACGTTGAGAAGGAGAATGGACAGTGCATCGACTCATTAACTGTATGCAACATGTTTAATACAAGATTTGAACCACTTGAACTCTTTCTCTTTGTATTTCTCGTCATTGACATCTTCTCTTTCTCTATTCAATCCATCTAGATAAAACCCCTCTATGGTGCCGTTCAGACATTTTGTGGAAGGGATGTCCCTCCGTCCCTCCTCACAAGGTCACAACGTGTTGAAATTATCTTCAGGACCGACCACAAAGGAGCAAACCGAGGGTTTAGCCTTAGTTACAAAACGAGAGGTGTGCTTGTTGCCAGCCCATCCTTAACACTAAACAAGGATAAACTGCATGTTCAGAATTGGTTGGACAACATATTCTGAGACTCTTCCATAAAAAAAACTTATTTTGATGTATCACTAATCTGAATATTGCTGGGTGTCTGTTTATTTGCTTTTTTACAGGGATGAAATGTACTGGACCTGTGACACCAAAATCTAGTCTGAACCCGCAGCATGCTGAATATCCCACTGGTTACAAAGTTACAGTGAAATGTGACAAAGGATATGTATTAAAATCAGTAAGTAGATCAGGCTGATAGATTTGACCTTGTAAGGCTGAAGGGCCACGGATTAAAGTTATGGGTTTGCTGAGAAACATTTTAGAAAATGTACAAAAGTAATGTAATATTAGTAAATAAAGTCTCATGAAATAGAATTCAATTACATTTATAATATTTAATAGAATATTATTATATGAAGAAATTATAAATGAAAATAATTACTGAATTGTATATTGCTTTAAAATTTGTATAGTGTGTTTTTGCTGTTAGATGACATCAGTCGGCATGATATATCAGCATGTACTTTAGTTTATGAGTCAACCCCCTATTTTTAATCATTGAAACTCACACTTAGCATGAAATGTTCCATAGCATGAATCAGCTGAGGATGAGTATGAAGCCACATGCCAGAAGAATGGACAGTGGAGTCCTGTTATCCCCTGTGAACGTGAGAAAATGTCTTCTTTTAATACCTTCTTGTCTTGATTCCTGAACAATTAGCTTTTTTTTTATAGACATAGGCTAATTATTTATTATACCTGACCATTTTTCTCCCTCTCTCTAATCTTTAGAATTAAATAGGCTGTTATATACAGTAAATGATGTGATGCGATGTTACAAGCTCACAAAACTTAGCATAGACTTGTGGCATACAACTGGATGCACACCCAAAGTACAATGCCCAGAAAATATTTGGAAGCTCAGTAGGTTTGGAGACCCATCCGAAATGCAGGAAGCTGAAAATGTTTATGTGTCATAAAAAAAGCACTTGTTTTGTTTTCCTCCTTAGCTGTGGATTGCGGCATTCCAGAGCTTCCTGAATTAATGGAGCTATCAGAAAAAGAGCCGTCAACAACTTATCTGAACCAGATCAGTCTTAAGTGTGAAAATGAATATTATCAACTGGATAAAAATGGTGAGATGTGTATGGTTTATGTGAACTATGATGTAATGTTTACCAAAATATTAATTTCCCTATCTTCGCTTTCCTCAGGTAATTTGACCTGTAATGCTGATGGTAACTGGGTGTCTGAGAGTGGTCAAAAATTAACAGATTATTTGCCTAAATGTGAACCAGGTATTCTTTCATTCTGAATACACCTATAAAGTATAAACCCATATACTCTATCTTCCATATCTCTTTTTCATGCATTTCTTATTTCTCTCTCTCTTTCTCTTTTAGTATGTGGAATTAATACAGATGCCTTTTTTGGTGGAAGAGTCTATGGTGGGAAGCCAGCATTAATTAAACAGATTCCCTGGCAGCTCTTTCATAAGAAAAGTCCCAGAGGTGGTGCATCTTTAATCAGTGATTACTGGGCTCTAACAGCAGCTCATGTAGTGGATGGATACGAAACGACCACCATGAATTGGTTAGGGGCAATAGTTGATGGTAAAAGCCAAAACCCAGTCTCTATGGAAACTGAGAAGATCATAATTCACCCAAATTATCAAAAAGTTGGTAGAGATTCTCCATCTAACTATGATAATGATATTGCACTCATCAAAATGTCTGCCAGGGTGCCTATAGGTCCACACATAAGGCCAGTGTGTCTCCCAGAGAAAGCAAATGAACCTGTGAAGGAGGGCACAATCTCAGGTTTTGGAAGAATTAAAGACGAAAAAAGTAGTAGATATCTGCTTTATGGACATGTCCAGATACATCCACTTGGTGAATGTCATTCAGAGGGTTTGCCTGTCACCGATAACATGATCTGTGCTGGAGGAGACGAAGTAGACAGTTGTCAAGGGGACAGTGGAGGCCCTTTGTTTTCTCCTGTTCTGGGCTATGGGTCTCCAGACAAGCCTTATCGTCTTACAGGCATTGTTTCATGGGGTCCTCTTGGATGTGGGAATAAAAACCTTAAGGGCTTCTATACTAAAGTCCAGAATTACCTGGATTGGATCAAGGAAACCATTGAAAAAAACTCAAAATAATATACACCTACATCAGTGGTTAACTGTAATACACACCAATAAAGTTACTCTATTTTCATGAATAATTCAGAACTTTGAAACTTTTATATTTCTTTTATACTCACCAATAAAACCACTTTCACATATAAGGAATTTCAGCCTCTTATTTCCTATTTTATATCAAATGTTCTATTTTTGTCTAATGTTAACAACATTACACTAATTTCAAAGGTAATCCAGCAGGTAAAGTGCTCATGCCTGTCACATCTCTCTTTTCTTTCATGTGATTTTCATGTTGCAGTTGGTGCCTTTCCAGATTAGTGTTCCTCTTCAGCCAAATCAAACAAAACTGACTTTTTAAAGGTTTTCCACCTGTGTTGCATCTCATGTGAAACAGCGAAGATTTATTAATTATGATTTATTTCCTCAGAACTGCTTTAGAAATGCCTTCGTTGTATCTGACAAGGATGGAAACATCTGATAATCTGCATGAAAGATTCATTAAAAATGATCTCTGTAGACTTTAACCCTTACTGTTTGAGTAAACAGGTTTAAAATGCACGGTTTACAGGGAAAGTACTCACATCTCTCTCTCTGTTTCTTCTGCCATAGCCAAATCAAACAAGTTTACCTTTTCTGATGACTTTTAGACTCTTGTTCTCTCATATGTGATTGTTCAACACAAACTTTATCACAAGAAAATTTGGTGACTGCATTAACAGTTTAGTCAAACGGCTACTGAAATCTGCATACTCATTATGGATGGAATACATCTAATAATTTGGTAAGTTGTTTTTAGATTTTATTCTTCAAATTTGCATATACTGCAAAACAGAATTGTTTGATTAATTTTATAAGTCATTGATCGATTTCAACATTTCATAACAATCTCCTAACATCCCATGTGTATTTAGTCTATTAACTAAATTATTCAAGCAACACGACTCATTATGATCTTTTTCTGTTTTCTGCTGAAACACTGATTCAGCCTGCTGTGGGCATGTGTGAATATGTGTGAGTGTGAGCCAGCCATGTTTGGGGAGGTGTCTTCTCCACAGTATCCTCAACCATATCCACCAAATTTCCAGCAGCAATGGGACCTGGAGGTGCCGCAGGGCTACCAGATCCAGTTAACGTTCAATCACCTGGACATTGAGTCCTCTCCAGACTGTTATTATGATTCAGTCTCGGTTAGTGACGCTTCAACTTAGAACTTCAGTATCATGTGGATGTCTTCATGTAAATTACACAATGAGTGTTGTGACCTTGGAGTTGCTCAATCTACTGCGTTGTATTTTGTGTTGTGGGAAAACAACTCCAGAGAAAGTCTAAGAAATTAGGTTTAAGATGTCATTGTGACTACATTTGGCTTTATAAGACATTTATTAATCAAAGCCTATTTAGTGTCTGATACATCAGCACATTTTTCTATGTGCAGGTTGTATCTGATAATAAGGTTCTAGGGAAGTTTTGTGGCCAGAATTCCACAGACAGGTTACACCCGGGTGACAAGCCCATCTTGGCTCCTCGTAACCGTCTGCAGCTGGTTTTTCTAACAGATGACTCAAATCACGAGTTACACTTGGGATTCACCGCTTTCTATCAGGCTGTTGGTAAGTTAAATACATATTTGAAGCACATTGCAATATTGATTAATATTGTATTATATTGTACATTTGATCATAGCTGTTTTTCCATCAACAAATTTTAATAAAAAAATAGGGAAACAGAGGGGGAAAAAGGGCGAATTATGATATATTAAAAAAAATCTTAAGAAGATATGCACAAAACTGAATAAACAGCATTCCCAAAAATCTAATTTAAAAAGATAAATTTACAACTTTGGATATAAACTTATACTATCTACAGTAGGGGTGCCCAACTGTGTCCCTGGAGATCTACCTTCCTGCAGAGTTTAGCTCCAATCCTGATCAAACACACATGAACCACACATGCACTTACATTACATACAGGTGTGTTTGATCAGGGTTGGAACTGAACTCTGCAGGAAGGTAGATCTCCAGGACCAGGGTTGGGCATCCCTGATCTACAGTATACATTGATACACCATAGTTGGTGCAGACAAGTGACTGTCTGTCTTTATAAGTGAGTCATTGAATCATTCCCTCAATCGTTTCGTTTAAAAACACTGATTCAACTATGGTGTTTTGCTCTGTCATACTGAACGGTCGATTAATCGGTGGCTTTGTTTAATACTATTTTCATTGCCATAACAAAAATAGACACACTAACTGGTCTAAAATATTGTTTCTGAAATTTGGTAAATATTTATTTCTTGTTTATTCCTTGCATAAAAGCAATATGTGAACCTGGACCACAAAACTAGTCATAAGGGTCAATTTTTCAAATTTGCGATTTCTACATCATCTGAAAGCTAAATACATAAGCTTTCCATTGATGTATGGTTTGCTAAGACTGGACAATATTTGGCCAAAATAGTATTCGAAAATCTGGAATCTGAGGGTGCAAAAAAAAAAAAAAATCTAAATATTAAGAATATGACCTTTAAAGTTGTCCAAATGAAGTGTTTAGCAATGCATATCACTAAACAAAAATACATTTTAATATATTTACAGTAGGAAATTTATAAAATATCTTAATGGAGCATGATCTTTACTTTACCATAAAAATAAAATCAATAATTTTGACCCATACGATGCATTTTTGGCTATTGCTATAAATATAACCCCCAGTGACTTAAGAATGGATTTGTGGTCTAGGGTCACATATGCTGAATAATGGAACAACAGTACTGTTTCTTTTGTCGTATGATGTTATTTAATTAAACATAATTAAATAATTCAGTACTGTAGTTTTGTGTGCATCGTTTAATGCTTCTACACCTGTTCCCTTAGACATAGATGAGTGTTCCTCTTCCAGTGCGGAGAACGCACTATGTTCACAGATATGCCTCAACACCCTTGGCTCATACCTGTGTGCCTGTCACCATGGTTACATGTTACGGCCTGACCAGCTCACCTGTGTCTGTGAGTGTGTTCATTAATAAAACCCCAGGCACTGTGATGCTTACATTTCCACCAAACTTTATTTGACTATGGACGTTAGTGGTTCTAAACCCATTTTAATTTTCTAAAAGATGTTTTACCAAGTTTCTGGATTTTTTTTCTAAATGCTTAACCATTTTTTAAATAGTGATTTTTAATAGTTTATTTGCAATTTCTATTTTAATTTATTTTTTTTTTTGCTGAAGCTGAAAAGCTGAAATAAAATATAAATATTGAATGAAAAATAATAGTAAACAAACAACATGTCAAAAGCACAACAACAACAAAAGAATTGTTCAAAATTACAAAAGGCTAGAATGAAAACTGATAATATAAATTTAAAAGCTAATTCAAAATATCAACAAAATGTTAACAAAAACTGTCATGGTGTATAAATAATACAAATAATAATAATAATAATAATAATTGAAACAAAATCTAATTTTACATATAGGCGAAAAGAATGATAACCTGTAGCAAGTGCTATTTGTTTCTTCCCCTTGTTAGTGGAATGTGGAGGTGGGGTGCGCAGTGAATCAGAGGGGACCATCTCGAGTCCTGGGTTCCCAGACATGTCCCCTCCTGATCTGGACTGCAGCTACACCATCTCTGTTCAGCCAGGCTACACGATCACTCTCAACTTCAGCCAGAACTTCCACATAGAGCAGGTCTACAATCAAGGACAGACATGTCTTTTCCATTGGCTGCAAGTATGCTTTGCTATAAACACCTTATATATATCTTCATGAAATATCTTCATATTTGTTCACTTTTAAATTTATTTCTATGCTTTCATTCTTTCTCAGGTGTCTGTCCCAGGAAAAAAGCCTGAAAAGTACTGTGGCGGAAAAAGCCCTGGAGTCCTGAACACGGGTGCTCACTTTGTCCAGCTGGAGTATCACACTGACAGATACGGACAGAGCCAGGGGTGGAGCTTACATTACACCACACAGAGTGAGAAAGAAGACATTTGATTTATTTGTTTTGGAAAAACAGTGGACACCAGAATAATAACATTATAAATCCTCAAATATCTGTGGTGCTAATTAGTCACATCTTTTTTTATAGGGGTACAGTGTCCACATCCAGGCATTATTGGCAATGGGACAGTCACACCAAATTTTGCCCAGTATTTGTACAGAGACTACATTCATGTGCGCTGTATGCCAGGATACAAGCTAATGATGGTGAGGTTTATAATAATGCTGATAGTAAAGCAAGAAAGCAAGTGTTTTTTTTTTTTGTGGTCAAAAATACTGTGACCTGTGAGATGCTGTGAAAGATACAATACATGAGCACAACAGTAAAGCACATGTTTACATGGAAAACCCATGGAAAAACAACGCAGGTGAACACAAAACTGAATTGTGTGTGAACAGCCCCTAAGAGTGCATTAATGATTATACATCGGGATCCGATGGGGAAATATGGTAATGATTCATAAAGCCTTTACCTTTGTCTTCTTAAAGGGAGAGAAAGAGATTCCAAGTTTTAAGTCCATATGCCAGAGTAATGGAAAATGGCATTTGACACTACCAGAGTGCAAGAGTGAGTAAATACAAATCACTTGATTTTGCATTGGACCACAGTCTATCCATTCATCATTTCATTACTATGTACGGTCCACTTACAGTTATTGACTGTGGAGCTCCGAAGCTGCTGTTGAATGGAGACTTTCAGTTTATCAGTGGAGAAAACAATGAATATCTTTCGGTCATAGAGTATCACTGCAATGAGCCATACTACAGATTTAAGGATACTGCCAAAGGTCAGATACTGTACAATACCCACCTTTATTCTTTGTCACTGATGAATCATGAACTCATTTCCTTTCTTTCTTTCACTTGTGTAGTAACATACAGGTGTGCAGTTGACAGAAAATGGACAGAAGCCAACAACAATGATATTATTCCACCTTGTTATCCTGGTAATAATTGTGGCTTGACAAACATTATTGTTATTATTTTATGCATCTGCACTATTATTATGTAACTTTATTTTACATTGCACAGGTTTATATATTTGTTTCTTTTTTTACATTTTTAGAGTGTGGAATGAACACAGAAGTCAGTTTTGGAGGCAGAGTTTTTGGTGGGAAGCAAGCAATACCAGGACAGATTCCCTGGCAGCTTCTCCATAAGAAACATACCAGAGGTGGTGCATCTCTGATCAGTGATTACTGGGCTCTTACAGCTGCTCATGTGGTAGATGGGCTTGAAAACACCACCATGATTTGGCTTGGTGGAATAACTAAAGCTCAGAACCAAAACCCAGTCATTATGGAGGCAGAGAAGATTATAATTCACCCATATTATCAGAGGGTTTCTTTACAGGGGCATCAAACAAACTATGATAATGACATTGCACTCATCAAAATGTCTGCTAGAGTGCCTCTCGGTCCAAACATCAGGCCAGTGTGTCTCCCAAACAAAACACAAGAATCTGTAATGGAGGGGACAATGGGAACAGTATCAGGCTTTGGGGGGTTTGAGGAGGGCTTAACAAGTGAAATTTTACGTTATGGGGATATTCGGGAATATCCTTCTGAACAGTGTGTTTTCGGGAAAATGCCTGTCACTGATAATATGTTCTGTGCTGGAGATGATATTGAACATATTGACAGTTGTCAAGGTGACAGTGGGGGTCCTCTGTTCTTCCCCAGCTTGGGTTATGGAACTAAAGAGAAGCCCTACGAGGTGAGGGGCATTGTGTCATGGGGTCCTGTAAGATGTGGTGAAGTTTCTAAAGCTTACTATACTAAAGTGCAGAACTACCTGGGCTGGATTGAAGAAACAATGGCAAATAATTAACATCTGCTGTGCAAGATGATTTTGTCCCTTGTAAGACATAACAAAACAAATAAATAAATCTGATAAAAATTGACCATTTCTATTTATTTACTTTTTATAAAAAAGGGTAGCACATATTGTAAACAAACCACAATTTAGACCTACACTATAGAAGTACTTCCTAAATTTGTGTCTGCAAACTTTAACTTTACCCTCTGGTCTAAAAAGTCTCTCTATCACATATTTTGCTTTCACTGTTTTTGTAGCACAGCCAAATTAAACAAATCTGTCTTTTAGCATGACTGTTTGACCCTTGCTCTATCATTAGAGAGGCACCACAAGCATAACCAGAAAAACTACACAAAGACAGGAAGGTTTTCCTCACTTAAAATTACTGTAAAATCTAATCACAGTAAAGATTTATATAGCATTTTAACTGGTTTTTAGCTCATTAGTCATTTGAGCAACAGTAATATACAGTCAGATGTCATTTTATTTTGCAATCAACTTTTTGGCTGATAAGAAGGTTATCGGGAACTCCAGAATTCCACAGGCAGTTTTCACCCAGGTCACAAGCACAGTGTGGTGTCGGGTAACCGTAAGCTTTTGTTTCTAACTGATGAATCAATCCGTAAATCACATACAGGGTTTACTGCATCCTACCAGGCTGCTGGTGAGCATTTAGTTCCTGAATGAATCAGTGTTTTGGAATGAATCAGTTCAGTGACTCACTCATAAAGGGAATCTGAAAAAACGCCACCTACTGGTGCAACAATGTAACCTGCAAAAATTGTCACTGAATAATCTATATAAAGGCTGAATTTCATTTCCTCCATTTAACTGTATAAAGTAATGTAGGTAAACCATTTTTTTATTCCAAATAGTAGGGGGATGTGTTACTGTAAATAAATGAATGAAGAAACTGCAAAGGGGGAAAGAAATCCTGGCTGACTTAAATCTTAGTTAGTATGGCTCTATGAGTATTTGCTAATTAAATTATAATAATCTGAGTTTAAAAAAGTTAAATTAATGAGATAAAATATGCGGTCACAAATTACTGTACAAACCAGTGTAGCATATCTAATGGCATTGTGCTTCAATCAGTGATTAATCAGTTTTTAAAGACCACGGTGAGTTAGTAGAACAACTAACTAAAATATTTAAAAGAATTTCAAGTGGGTGTTTGGCTCTAAAACAAATTTTTCCTAGGTCCTTCAAATGTCTAGAACTGGATTCTGCCAGAGATCATACCACATCCGTGTGTTATGACATTAAAAAAAAAAAAAGCTAACGTTCAGTTTACCTTGTGCCACACCCCTGGACTCTTTATGTGTGTTTTCCATTTCCCCATGTTCTTTGTGAACCAGTTTCTGTCTCCTGTGTTTGGTTAATTGATTAGTTTCCAGGTGTTTCTTTCCCATGTGTTCCATGTCCCCATTAATTTTGTTATTCCATGCACCTGTCTGCCCTTCATTATCCTGTCTTTAAATACCATAGTCTTTCAGTTTAGTTTTCTTGGGTCTACCAGTTACATGCGTGTGTCTTCCTCAGTGTTCCATGTTGGATATACCATGTGTTGGATAATAAAGTCTTATTTTGCTTATCCTCAGCTCCATGTTCCTTCCAGGCAGCGTAACATGAGAGAAGACCCGACAAACAAAAGTTTAAATGGATGCCTCCTTAAAAGGATGCCTCCTTTCCATTTATCTTCTGGTTTTCCTCAGTCCATTTTTTTTCCCGTAGTGTTTTGTCGATGGATCCATCCCGAATTCCTCCTGCTGGAGCAGAAAGGAAGTTCTCTCAAGGACCATATGAAACCGATCCTACTGCTAGCTAATGTCACCAGCTACCCGAATGACACGCTCTGCACTTTCTATAACGGCAGCTTGAACATCGAGTGCAGAGTGTTGTCCTCCGAATATGGTACCCGGGAGGAATTTGCTGCCTATGTGGAGTGGACTCTGGTGAGAAATGGGTCGCCGCTTACCATTTGCCCTGTGGAGGATCTTGCCGGATCCACTCCCGACCCAGAGCCCAGCTCTCCCCATGGTATGGAAGATAATCCCGAGTCCACCAATGACGGAGAGCCAGAGCACAACCCCTCAGATGAGGTGCGAGAGCCAGTGCCCACCACGAGGGAGCGTGCCGTGGACTGTGTGAGTGCAGAGTGGAGCTCCGCCCTCTGCATTGTGGGCCAAAATATGGTGCATAAAAATTAGGAGGAGGATTTTTTTTTTTTTTAGACTGGGAATCTGAACTGGCCCCTCTCCTCATCCTGTCCAGCTCTCCTTCTTCCTTGGTTTCCCCGTCCAGCCCTGAGGGGGGCTTCCAATGCTTCAGTGCCTGTTCCCCAGTTAAGCCCAGGATGAGCTCCAGCCCCAGAGCTCGCTCCAGTGTCAGCTCCTGGAATGTGTCCTCGAGTGCTGGATCCTCCAAAATGCCTGCCCTCTCACCTGCTCCTGTCTCCTCCACCATTGTCGTCTGGCAGACCCTCTGGTTGCCCTCATCTCACCATCAAATGCGGCGTGAGCTCCGTGGGACTGCCATCCTCCAGTGTTGTCATGATCTGAGTCTCCCTCACCTCCAGCCTCCAAGGCCTGGACTCCACCAAGGCTCATAGCTCCCTCCTTTCCACTGTAGCCAAGCAGTCTTACCATCCTGCACCTCGGGACTCCACTCCTCTGGCTTTTATTATTTTATTATTATTTTAATTATTATCTCTGCTATTTTTTTTCTCTATGCCACTACTGGCTGAAGATCCAAAACCTGCTAAAGGTGTTCAGATTTATCAATGGATCACACAATAAATATCATGGTGTCATTAAGTATTACTGCAATGATACATTCTAAACCTTTTAAAGGAACTCCTATTGGTCAGACACTGAATTTCATTCATTTTATTTCACTATTTTCAACCAGTTTAAAAACTCAGTTGCTCATGTTTTCTCTTGTATAGTAAGATATGCCATGCATAAGACCAGAGTTGGACACAGAAACAACACTAAAGTCAGTTTCAGTGACAGAGTCTTTGGTGGGAAGCCAACCAGGCCAGGACAGATTCCCTTGCAGCTCCTTTGTAAGACCTTCCCGTGTAGATGGTGCATCTCTGATCAGTGACTACTGGGCTCTTACAGCTACTCATTTGGTAGATAGATATGAAAACACCATTACTTGGTTCAGAGGAATAATTGATGCTCAGGACAAAAACCCAGTCCCTATTCAGACAGAGAAATTTATTACCCAAATTTTCAGAAAAGTTGTACAAATTATAAAAAAAAAAACACTCTTGAAAATTTCTGCTAGAGTGCCATTTAGTCAGTGTTTCAGAATATGCTACTAGTCATGCCTGCTTTTAGCTTTTGCTTTAAGCCATGCTTTTAGTCATCACTAGCGTTCTTTGAGCGCGGTTCCAGCGTGCTTCGGTCTGCACGCCTGCTGCTACTTAGCCACGATGAGAAGAAACACCACCTAGTCTCGTCAAACTTTACTTCTGTTCTTTTATTTTAGTTTCTTTTCTTTTCCGTTTGAGAGTTTCGTGTTCTGAGTTATAGAGTTATTTCACATAGAGCAGCTGTTACTACACAGAGCCGTTGTTAATAGAGAAGATGCGCAAATCACGTTAATTTTCAGCGTTTATTGGCGCATCTTCTCAGTTAACAACGGCTCTGTGTAGTAACAGCTGCTCTATGTGAAATCATGCACCTGATGGAATTAACCGCTGATTAGATAACCGGCTTTACTGACGAGATGCGCATTAACGATCGGCCGATCATGATCGGAGCACCCCTATCTGTTACCCATCTCGTGGCATTTCCCACCGTGGTCTATTTACATTGCATTCCTCACTGTGCCTACTGAGGATTTATTATTCTACGGCCTTTTGGCTTTCTCACTATGGACATCTCCGTCTGTGGCATAGCTAAGTTTTTTCTCCGTGGCCATTATGGCTTTTTTTTAAGGCCTATCAGGGCTGTTCCATCTTCTGTGGCCTGCCGAGGCTGTTTCTGTGCCTGTCGTGGCCTAGCTCTCGGTATGGCCTATACAGCCTCTATCACTGTCTGGCCTATCGTGGCCTCTATCACAATCTGGTCTATCTTGGTTTCTATCAATACCTGATCTAGATCTATCTTAGCCTCTATCACTGTCTGGCCTATCATGGCCTCTATCACTATTCGGTCTATCTTGGCTTCTATCAATACCTGATCTATCTTGGCCTCTATCAATAAATGGCCTATCTTGGCCTCTATTACTGTCTGGCCTATAGTAGCCTCTATCAATATCCGGCCTTTCTTGGCCTCTATCACTATTCAGCCTATCTTGGCCTCTATCAATGCCTGACCTATCTTGGCCTCTATAAATACCTGACCTGTCGTGGCCTCTATTACTGTGTGGTCTTTCGTGACCTCTATTACTGTGTGGTCTTTCGTGACCTCTATCACTGTCCGTCTTCGTGACCTCTATCACTGTCCGGCATGTCGTGGCCTCTATCACTGTCCGGACCGTCGTGGCCTCTATCACTGTCAGGCCTTTCGTGGCCTCTATCACTGTCCAGCCCGTTGTGGCCTCTATCACTGTCCGGCCTTTCGTGGCCTGTCGTGTCCTCTATCACTGTATCACTTTGTCTGGTGAGTATTAATCTTCTTTCTTTTGGGGTATGCTCCGCCTTGCCTTCGTCTTCGGCAGGATTAGCTGGAATCTACAATGTCTGATTCAAGCTACAGATGGGGCCTACGCCAAAATAATTCTGTTCTTTGTATTGGTTTTGTAAATAAATACTTTTGAGTTTATCTTCACCTCCTGAGTCTTTCTGGTAGAACTAAAGAGCAGTCCTACGAAATGAGGGGCATTGTATCAACAGAATCTTTAAAAGTATACACCAAAGTGTGTAATAACTGGATGAGAGAGACAATGGCAAAGAGCTGACTTGACACGATCTCTCTGTCAGTTATCCAATCACATACAATAATATTCAAAAATATTGATATGTTACCTAAATTATACATAACTTTTTTTATAAATAAAATATTATAAAATATTTAAAAATATTTTGTTTACTCAATTTTAATGATTTGCTTATTTAATTTAATGTGATAAATAAACACTAAAACAGAAATTATTAATAATTATTAATACAAACTATACTTGTATACACTGTCATAAAACTGCACAGGGACACAAAGGTTGAGGATCCAAACAGTATTTATTTAAGGGATATTCCACAATCACAATCAAAGCCAAATAAAGGCTAAGATCATAACAAGGATAATCAGTCCATAAATTAGCAACATTGCACAAACATAGGCAAAGGTTAATCCAAAGACAGAAAGGAAAACAAAACCAGGAAACAAGACACAGAAACAAATGAGGCATAGAAATGCTGGCACATACAAGACTTACAAATGACAAAAGCGTCCAAGCTTAGGATGACCACGGAGTAGACCAATGCTAATGAGTCTGAAAAGGATTATGGGAAATGAAGTCCAAGTCTAAGTGAGAGGCTTGGGTTGGAGTGCCCTCTCTTGGTTATCAAGAGCACTCCAGCTGGTGATCACACACAGATCAGTGATAAATTAATAATAATAATAATAATAATAATAATAATTCCTTCCATTTATATAGCGTTTATCTAGGCACTCAAAGCACTTTACATAGTCAGGGGGTATCTCTTCCATGGATGGTGGATAATAATATATGCATTCTACACCAATTGGTAATTGTAATGCAGACCTAGAAATGTACATGCATCTGCTATTTCCATTAATTATTCAGCATTTGTGATTTGAAAAGTGTTTTATACTCACAAATAAAACCATTTCACTTTCTATGAAGCCTGTATTTATAATGTATAAATTAATAAGAGTATTCTTAAGGCAGTATAATGAATGCATAATGTATTATAAAAAACTTTTTACAAGCATTACAAGCATTACAGAGAATTATAATATTTACTTATTTGTGGTTAGCTTTTAAGAGTATGATCATGTATAATACACAATGAACACAATGCATCCACTTAACTTATATTTCCCATAGTATTATAACTATCATGTCTTGCCATTGTTCACTTGTTGCTTTCCTTAATCCAGACTTATAAATAAAAACAACAATGACAACGACAACAGCATTAATAACAAAAATAATATTTGATCTTAAACAGCCATGAGATCAGATATCTGATCAGATGAATATGGCACATTTGTTTTTAACGATATATTGTCATTTCAATAAGATACTGATACTGTACAGATCTTAATTTCAATTAAATAATGTCAAGGTATGAGACTTGAATTTGAAGTGAATTTAACATGATATTTATTGCGTGTTATAATTAATCATACTAATAAAAGTTATAACCACAAAAAGGGAAGGTTTATAACATAATATAATTGTTGTTATGGTTATTTATGAGATGAAAAAACATATAATACATTTTTTTTTTAACAATGCATAATGGATTCATTATAATGCCTTAAAGGGGGGGTGGAATGCTCGTTTTCACTCAATATCCTGTTAATCTTGAGTACCTATAGAGTAGTACTGCATCCTTCATAACTCCAAAAAGTCTTTAGTTTTATTATATTCATAAGAGAAAGATAGTCTGTACCGATTTTTCCCGGAAAAAAACGAGCGCCTAGAGGCGTGACGTGTGGGCGGAGCTAAAGAACCACGAGCGCCAGTAGGCTTTTGAGTTGAGAGCATGTGGAAGCTGTGAAACAGATCCAGAGGCTGAAATTTAAAAAGAGCTGCATCAGCAAAGGCGGTATGCTATGTGGTATGTACTGAAACTGTGTGTATTTGCTTATCGGTTTTGGAAAATGACTAAGTTCCACTTGATGTCGTCTTTTTTTTTTTTTAAGCTGTACATGTGGAAAGTGCAGTTTGATGACAACATCGCATGTTGTTTACTTGATTTGCTTACGCGCTGATAGCTAAGTTAACAACACAGAGATATTTGAAGCAGTTTTACTCACCGCCTGTGGTTCCAACACACGATCGTGACCCTTTCCCGTTGGGACTGCATTATCCTTAAGAAATAAACGACGTGCAATCCGAAATGCAGGGAACAAACAAAAACACTTGCACAACTCCGTTGATGCTCTGTAAAAATAAACTCCATCCACTGGTCCCTTAATGCTGTTTCTCTTTTGGTAATCTGTGCAGGGTTGTCTTGCCCTGGCAACCAAAAACACACTTCTTTTGTGACTTTTCGCGACGCTCTCGCTCTGATCAGGCTGTGCTCAGCCTCTCTCTGCTCTGCTATACGGGAGCGCGCGCTCTTCCGGCAGAAGAGCGCGCACTTAGGACCCATATAAGGAAATTCCGCTCCATCTAACGTCACACAGAGCCATACTCGAAAAAAACTTTCCGAAACTTGTGACAAACCGGAAGAGTTTTTTTTGGAACAAAAATACTCCTTCAAACGTACAACTTAATATTTGAAACTTTGTCCATGTTTAGCATGGGAATCCAACTCTTTAACAGTGTAAAAAACTCAGTATGCATGAAATAGCATTTCACCCCCCCTTTAATAATACCCTTATAATCTGTTATAAATATAGGTTTCATAGAAAGTGTTACAATTTGTTTTAATAATCATATTAATTAATTGTATTTATTTATTAAATTAATTAATTAATTAATTATCATTACTTCCTGTACTGCTTCTGCTTTTCTTTGGTTTTCTCAGTCAACTTCTTGCTGATAGATGACTGTTAATACAGTTCTGGGTGCCAGACAAGACTTGCTGTTAATAGGTTTTGGGTAATGCACAACTCTGCTGACTAGTTTTTCAGATACTGGACAAAACAGATACTTTCTGACAGGATCTGACACCCAGGGCTGGCTCTAAAATTTCTGGGGTTTGGACTAACAACATATAATCACTTTTCACTGATTAAACAAGGTAAGACTGTTAAACTTAGAAGCATCTTAGTAGGCAAAACATATTAAGTATACTCTTTTTTTTGTCTACTATACGTTGCACTAATTTCTCTCTCTTTTTTATGTCTTTGTACCTTGTTCATGTCCTTATTTCATGCTTTGTACTGTTACAGCAAAAATGTAAGAATGTAAAAAAAAAACTTGATGCTTTATAGACAACAACTTAATTTGTGATGAGGATAGAAACAACTAATAATCCATAAAAAAGATATAAGTAAATAATCTGTGTAGACTTTAAGCTTTGTTATTTTTGTTAAACATGCAGGTTGAAAATGTAGCAGGGTTTATGGCACCATTTTTATTCTTTTACTTAAGTTTTAATATCTTAATTTTTTTTGCTCAGTTTCTCACTTTCTGCCTTTTTCTTTATTTCTCTCTCGTGTTTGCAGGACCACCACAGATGGACAGCAGATGACAACAATGACAAAATTCCTTCTCGTCTTCCTAGTAATGGTTCTGAAACTTATCTTGACATTGACTAAATTAGATTAGATATTAAATTAAATGCTGTGTATTTGTTTTAAACTTGTACACGGAAAAAAAGGGTCCAAACTGTGCAGATTTGTGTGACGGCATCTCCTCGTCTTTCTGAGGATTTAGTGCACAGCAGCAGATGTCCACAGTCAGTCCTTATCTCTTTATCCCTTTGGATGGTTGAGGGCTAGAGTCTTTCCAGGTGACAACAGATGAAGCTTTAGAAAATGCTTAAAGACTCAGGGCTGCACACAGGGCAGTGTAAGTTTGTTACACTGATGCTTACTTTTCAAGCACAGGCCTGATTTTTCTCTGGGGGGATGGAATACTGGTGGAGCTTGCTGAATGTTCTCACTTTTTGGGAACTGACTCAGATGCCATCATACTATTGCCTGGTGCGACATAAGCTGCCAGTTTTATGGATTATGCCATTAAGCGGAGATCCAGGGAGGGGCAACATTACGGCAGAGGTGCTTCCTGCTGTTGAGCTAGCACTGCATCATTTGAGTGAGCAGCCATCTCCTTTAGGCAACTACGAGCTTCAGTTTCACCTCACAGACTCAGAGGTAACGTAAAATCTCTTTAAATTCTCTCAGATAACAAGCAGTTTTACTGTACCAGCGCATTTAAAAAATAACACATTACACGGGGCTGATATACTAATTACTAATTATAACTTTAGAATTTATAATTATAACAACTACAACTCTTTATGAAAGGGTTGAATCGTTATCACAGGGAGAGTTTGGTTGTATTTTTCCCTTTAACTCATTTGTTAGACAGTAATATTAAACAGAGCACAAACCGCTGACCTTTTTATAAACTCAAATTAATTAGTCCGAAGTTGTATTTTCTGCTAACCTTGCAAAATTTCTTAACCTTTTTGAGTAACATGCATTTATAATACGAGTTTGTCTCTTAATGGAATAAGCATGGCAGCCTTTTATTTCATATTTGTAGTATTGTTAAACATATTGTATATGGTTATCACATTACCACATTTCCTCTGGTCGATCAGTAGTGTGGGAAATCAATCACCCACACCAAAATTACAACAAATACAACTAGGCTAATTTTGCTCACTGTTGCTGTGTGATTCCCCGTTTAGTGTGATAACGGCAAAGCACTCAAAGCATTCTTTGACACTATATTCAATGGCCCCAAACCTGTCATGATCTTTGGAGGGGTGTGTTCGTCAGTGACATCTATCCTAGCCCAGTCTCTGGAAGGTTGGAACCTTGTTCAGGTACTCAAACAATTGGTCAACTCAAGGAAATTCTTGAGAGACTTGGTTTTATTTGTCCCCCGCAACTATTTCTGCATTTCTCAGCTGTCATTTGGAGTAACAGCACCTTCACTGGCCAACAAAAGAAGATTTCCAAACTTCTTCCGTACTGTGCCGTCGGATAGTGCAGTTAATGTGGCGCTGGTGAGGTTTCTCAGGCAGTATGGATGGAGCAGAGTCGGTACACTGACTCAGCGTGAGCAGAGGTCCACAGAGGTAATCTGAATTAAGTAGGGACAATACGATTAAGTATGTGGAGCTTGATAGAATGTGAACTGAAAACTCGCCTTCTCTCAAAAAGATACAGAGAGACTTAAGCAGACATCTGAAGGCGGCTAACATCCAGCTTGCAGAGGCAGAGAGCTTCTTTGAAGCCCCTTGTGATAGTGTGAAAAAACTGAAGGCATGTATAAAATGGTCTGGTTTCCTCACACACATTCCATAAATCAATAAAGAACTTTTCAAGGCTTATTTATATAAAAGCGGAAGCTAAAAGTTGTTTTATAATGCACATCCGCATATCACAGTGCATCATGTATATTTATCTGTGGATATTTTTCATCCTTGACCATTTTTTTTAACAGGACAACGATGTGAGAATAGTGATAGCTCATTTTGATGTGAGCTTAGCTGCTAAAGTCTTCTGCTGTGTAAGTATGTCCCAGCCATACACTTATTCTTTCCTTTCCATTGCAAAAAAGGTGCTTTACTGTTGGAAAAGGTTCTTTAGATTATAGAGTGCTGCAAAACATGGAAATGAGTAAGCATTTTAGTATTGCAGTTAGCACCACAGTTTCATACAACATAAACCATAAACATGCTTTTGTGTCACAGGTGTATAATCTCAGCATGTATGGCCAAAAGTACCAGTGGATTCTGCCGGGCTGGACCCAATCCAGCTGGTGGACTGACACTGACTCCACAAACTGCACAGCGGGAAACATACTGACTGCCATAGAGGGATCCATCAGTGCAGATATTGAGACTCTTAGCACCAGAAACATTAGAGGGATCTCTGGTAGGGTATGTTTGCATTTGACTGCATCATCATCTTTCATTGGCATGAGCAAAATGAGCAGTGTTTTAGGGGTTGTTTTGTTTGATTTCATATCTATACTGATTCTACTCAGACACCTCAGGAGTACGAGAAGGAGTATGACGAAAGACGACAGCTGAAGTATCTGGGAGCCAGCAAGTTTCATGGCTTTGCTTATGATGGTACTTGGGTAATTGCCAAAGTTTTAACGAGAGTCATGGAGACTGTGAGGTACAGAGACAGATACAGCATCCATCGCAACTTTACTGTCACTGAGCAAGAAGTGGGACGGATGATTCTGGAGGCCATGGAAGAGATCAACTTCTTTGGTGTGACAGTGTGTACAAGTTTCAAAATTCTGCTTGAGAAATAATGGACAGATAACAGTGATTATAAAAACAAACACAATATGCATAAAATGTTATCCATTTAGCTATCTTTTAGACATTTTAAACACATAAACATTACAAATACATTACAATTCTATTTTTTAGATATTCAATTAGATATTTCTGTTACATGTGGGTCAGTGACAAATAATGATGTTTGATATGATAAAGAGGAGAAGATCATTAACAAATGTTATGTCAATTTCTTATGAAGAGTATTAATATTTTAAAACAAAATGCTTCACTGCTTAATTTATTTATAAAAATAATAGAACAGCATTATTTTCTTCAGTTACATCACCAAGACATTTTTTTTTAATTAAGAAATTATACATACATGTTTTTCATAAAAATGACATTAGAAAAATGCATTTGTGATGCATTTGAATTTAGTTCTTAACACATCCAAAAAAAAAAATGTCATATACATATTACTGGTTCTTTTTGTTATTATTATAATAAATGTATGTATATATGTATGTATGTATGTATATATATATATATATATATATATATATATTTATATTTGAAATGACATATTAGAATTTAACATTGCTCAAAATTGTTATGCAGGGTCACATTATGTTCCAAAACGGTGAAAGAATGGCCAATGTTTTGTTTGCTCAGTGTCAAGGTACAGTACAACTAATTTGAGACTTCCTAGTTTCTTTACAATGTCTTTTTATTATTATTGCAAGCTGGGTTTTTTTCCCTCCATAGATGGAATGGCTGTCAATATTGAAAAATATAGTGCCATTACAGACGAACTAGAGTTCATCAGTCCAATCAGATTTCAAAGTAAGACTCTTATAGAAATATAATGATATGCATTTTAGCAGGCCTTATGAGGAATGTGTGCAGGATAATGACATATATGTCTGACTCGCATGCTGAAAATGTGCCTGTGAAAGTGTGTAAAAAATTTAAAACACCCAGTATCTGCTATATAAAACAAACACATGCATTTGCCTTCAACAGGGGATAAACCCACAAAGGACCGAACCAATGTGTACCCTCACAAGAAACGCATCAATATATTTCTCTACGGTATTGTGGCGTTTCTAAATTTCTTGGGAATTTTTACAGCTTGTAGTTTCCTGGTCTTCAGTGTGAAACACCGCAATCATTGGTAAGTTGTGTGTTTGGTTTATAATCTTGAATGTGTATTTATTAGGTCTTTCTTTCAACAGTGCTAAACACATTTCTTATAAACCATGGTTATAGATCTGTTGTATTCTCGTCTTTTTTGTCATTCACAGGGCCATTAGCATGTCAAGACCTTTTATGAACGCTTTGATTATTTTTGGCGCTGTGTTGTCTTATTCCTCCATTTTCTTCATGGGAC
This sequence comes from Carassius auratus, assembly GCF_003368295.1. Taxonomy (NCBI): domain Eukaryota; kingdom Metazoa; phylum Chordata; class Actinopteri; order Cypriniformes; family Cyprinidae; genus Carassius; species Carassius auratus. Next base: position 128,701 of record NW_020528832.1, on the reverse strand, counting down.
TAGATGGGTCTTATGTTTCCGACAGAGTGTTTGACGTTTCTTGCTCTGTAAGTACTTATGCAGTAAGAATATTGTTACAGTTGTTATTCAGATAGCTCTTTTTAGAAGTAGGTGATATTTATGTTGAGATCTGTTATGGGATTATATGCAGTATATGTATGATCTGTGGCATTTTTCATAGGTGCAAATATCATGTTTATCTATTGGATGTACAGCAGCTTTTGGGGCAATGTTTGCAAAAACATGGACAATTCATTCATTATTCAAAAACCACAGCAGTGAAAAAAAGGTACGAATGTGATAGTATTTGTTCTTACTATTAAAAAATTTTATTTGAAAATAATTAATTTCTATTATTAATTGTTACAGCGTGTGCTTCTTGTCTTTTTTTCTTGACTTTCTTCAGGCCATGAAGAACTATGGGCCGGTTCTCCTGGTTATGTTTCTTTTGTTAATTGACCTGAGTTTATTAATTTGTCAGCAAATTTTGGATCCTTTGAGAAGAACAGTGAAGGAGTATCATATAGTGGTGAGTAACAAGAAAAAACGCATTTTCCAAATCTCTCATGGAGCCAAGAATTCAATGTACAAGCATTCATGAAGAGATCATCTATCTATCATTTACTCCAAATATGTGTGATGTCTTTCTTCGGTCACACTTTATTTTAGGGTCCAATACTCACTATTAACTAAGCATTAACTATGACTTGCCTCAATTGACCCCTTATTTGCTGCTTATTAATAGTTTATAAGATAGTTGTTAAATTTAGGGTATTGGGTAGGATTATAGATGTCATGCATTATATGTACTTTATAAGCACTAATAAACAGCCAATATGTTAATAATAGACATGCTAATAAGCAAGTAGTTATTGGTATGAATTGGACCCTATACTAAAGTGTTACCCTTTCTTCATTGCAACACAAAAGGGAAAGAGTCTAAATATATGAGATCATAACAAAGTATTTTGAAACCACAACCACAAGCCCTTATTCATTGATAATCTGCCTCGGTAATCATAATTTGTGGGAATTCATTTTGCTGTAGTATTCTGAAAGAATATGTAAAACACCAACAACTTTTGTTTACTCAAATTATGATTACTGGGGCAGATTATCATTATCAATGAATAGTTACGGTTTTATTACAGTTTCCAGGTGTTATTTTCACCTGGAAATCCACAGTGAAATGTATACGCTTTTGAACCTGGGGTGATTTTTGTGTCAGTATTTTTCTCTTTTTGTTTTAGGCTGATCCTCATGGGCAAGATTTTTTTATTCAGCCCTTTTCAGAGCGATGTGAAAACACATACATGGGTTTCTGGATGACTGCATTCTACGTCTATAAGGGGATAATCCTGGTATGGGATAAGATTAAAAACATATCAAACAGTGGTCAATTATATAGCAATAATGAAACAGATGGCAAATGAATCAAATTTTTTTACACATGTCCTTGTCTCCCGTCCAGCTGAGTACATGTTTCCTGGCATGGATCACACGCCACATGAACATCCCTGCCGTAAATGACAGCAGGAGTATCCGAATCAGTGTGTTTGTGTCAGTCCCAGTGATTCTGATTGGTACATGTGCATCCATGCTGTGGCAGGACCAGCCAAATGTGCAGTTCTGCATTGCGACCCTTGTGATCATCACATGCTGCTGTAGCACTCTTTGTATGGTGTTTATTCCAAAGGTATGAGGTGCATATTAACTGAAATGCTATTCAAACATGTAGTGATTTCTTAAGAAATTATCATTTTTAAAGTTGCAATTTTGATATTTGTATGTCATTTGTATATCATATTCTAATTTAATTAGATATTTATAAACCTGCAGATTATTATAATAAGGATGGGTCCTGATCCTGAATTCTTGTCGAGGAGGTTCCACCTCACACAGTGGCATAGCGAATTAGAAAAGGAGAGTGGACTATACAATGATGAGAGGAACATTATGGAGCAGAACGACACAGGAGCATCTGTCTGCGTGACTGACATGACACAGAACGTCTCGTCTAGTCTGGACATTCTACTGTCAGAAAACGTACACCTCGTATGGCACATCAATGAAGTGAGAAGCTTTTTGCAAGAATACATTTACTTACGTCGTAGATACTTGATTTATAACCACATCGGATTTGATCATTTGAAATCCGATTCAATGTCACTCCAACCAAACAAACTCAAACTCGAGATAAAACAAGACAAACCAGGCAAGAAGAAGCCAATAACAATATAGAACAATACTTCAAAATACATATAGATTTGTTCCAGTTTTGTCGGTTACACATTACAAATATGTGAGCTACATAATCAGATTATGTAACGGGGCAGTCATGGCCTTATGGTAAGAGAGTCTGACTTGAAACCCAAAGGTCATGGGTTTGAGGCTTGGTATTTCTTCCCATTTTATTTAACTAATGTCTTAGAACTCGATGAACCAATGCAATCAGACTAATAAGCAAATGAGAAAAAGTAATACAAGAGTAACATCACACATTAGTTTCCAATGAAAGTAAATAAGTAAATTTATGGGGAGTGACACAATATTCTAATGCACTACTTTTAAAAGTAACATTGCCCAACACTGCATATAGCACAATAGCACAATCAAGAAGGGTGACACACTCATTTTTATGTTGTTGTCAATATTCATATTTATTGAGATTTCTTGCAGCTGGATTCAGAACTGGAGGATTTAACCAGGCAACTGCATGAACTGAGCGCTCATGTTGTGGAGAATGTCATCATCAGAAGTTTTGTGCACAAAGCAGGTAGAAGAATGGTTGTGAGCGCCTCTGTGTAAATGCAGGAAACACTGTATTTAAGGGTTGATGTTTTAAGGCACTTCACATAAATGCAGAACACTTTGGTATCTCATGATCTTCTAAAATGTTGATGGCACAGTGGATAAGACACATGCCTTTGGTGTGAGAGACCTGGGTTTGAATCCACTGTAAGACACCAATGTGTCCCTGAGCAAGACACTTAACTCCTAGTTGCTCCAGAGGTGTGCGACCTCTGACATACAGTATATAGCAATTGTAACTTGCTTTGGATAAAAGCATCAGCTAAATGAATAATGTAACGTAAAAATCAATTCAGGCACAAATTATTTTTTATTAATTTTTTTTTTTTACGGTCTACCATAACATTAACCTAACATGAAAACATTATCATCAAACTGTGATGTTTAATATTTTGACAGGAATGAAAACAAGGCTGTTAGGATAAAATGATGGTGTGTTCAATGGACTTTTTTTAACAACCCACTGACTGTTCAGCTGACAAAACATGTTTCTGAAGAAAAAAGGGGAAAAAAATCTTTCAGTAAAGAGAAGCTCCATGAATAGCTTTGAAAATTATGATCTAGGACATTTACACAATGTGTGTCATTATAAAGTGTATCCCTCACAGGCTCATTCTCATTCAATCATTGAAAATAAAACATTGAGTATAATAATTGTGTTATACCTCCAGAGATTGATTGCATAATTTCACTCTACTGATTATTATTTTTTTCTTCTTTATTTATCAAATGTGTATTCAGAAGGTTTAGCATCATTCAAGAAATAGTTTTGACTGTTATTCTGTCTGTCTTTCCAGTCAAAGAGAAATGTCGCACTCTCCCTGAAAGCTCCAACTGTAACAGGAGACTGCTGGAGGACATTAACTCCCCTGAACAGTGCGTTTCATATATAGTTATCAATCCTTTTAATAGTGAACAGGAATTTAAACGTGTGCAATAATCTGCAGATTTCTTATAGTTTGTTTTGAAAAGAATTTTCTTAAAATTCCAGATCACTTCATTTACTGCATCTGTTGCTTCCACAGCATTCAGCGCAGGCTGTCTCTGCAGTTACCCATCCTACATCATGCCTATCTGCCCTCCATTGGAGGAGTGGAATCCAGTCCTCTGAATAGCCCTTTTGAAAGCCCTCAATATACACCAGTGCCAGGACATATGGTGTGCTGGTGACAGGATTGTGGTTTACTGTACACTAGGAGACAAATTAAACATGGAGACAAAATAAGCATATATAATATTTCAAAATTACCTGTATATATTGTATATATGCAGTATATCTGTTAACCTGTAATGAAACTCACAATTATAATTTAAATGTAAAAATTGAAATATTTTAAGGTTTAAAAAGAAAGCTGCTTTTTAATGTCCTGATTATATTTTGAGAACAGAACAGACAAATATGTCTCATGTCATGTGTATTTCTAAAACATTGAGGAAACCTTTGAGAGTGACTGAATCCAAAACTATGTACTATGCACTTTTTTTTGTTTTTGTTTTGTTTTTTTGTACTGTGTTACACAACGCAGTGCACTGAAGTGTGCTACCCATTCTTTATTGTCTGTGTTCTTAAGGTCAAGAGGTGTACAGACTAAAACTGAAAGTGATCACTGCTGACTTTTATGCAAGTGAAATTCACACCTTCGTCACTATATAAGAGTAAGACTCGTTAAAAGCTCTGTGGTTGTGGTCGAGAGATCTGACTTTCTGAAACTGTTTCAAAAGACTGTACAGCGGGCATTTGGATAGCACTATAGATGAGTGGCATAAGGAACATGTATGCCCTAAATAGTTTGTTAATTTGCCAGCAAGATCCTTTGGTGTAATGGAATGATTTTTCAGGAATCTTATAAAGAAGTTATTGGTTTTTAGGACTTATATCTTAATGTCCCTGCCCCAGTCTTTGAATTATTATGATGATTGGATTGGTACTGGTGAAATGGGGCAGGTTGCTCTACCTGAATACATGATTTCAATGCTTTAAGGTTGTCACTCAGGTGCTATGTATAAGCACTGCTCATAAATATATGTAAAATACAATGTATCACTGCCTTAGTTAGACTTTTGATGACTGCAGCGCCACACAACACATTCTCAACAAAGAAGTCATACTGAAGATCCCCAAGAGTCTCCTGGTCTTCACTTCTGAGTTTCTAACAATGCCATTCTAAACCTGTATGACGATTACATTTAAATTAAATTAAATTAAATTAAATTAAATTAAATTAAATTAAATTAAATTAAATTAAATTAAATTAAATTAAATTAAATTAAATTAATGCATTTAGCAGATGCTTTTATCCAAAGCGACTTACAGTGTATTCAGGCTATCAATTTTTACATATCATGTGTTCCCGGGGAATCAAACCCCCAACCTTGCACTTGCTTGCTTGCTACCAGTTGAGCTACAGGAATAGGGAACACATATTCGCTATTAACTAATAGTTTTCCTCCAATAAACTCCTAATTTGCTGCTATGGGTTTGGGTTAAAGGATTTAGAATATGGTCATGAAGAGTAAGGCCTAATAAGTACTAATAAACACCCAATATTAAAGTAATATGCTTGCTAATAAGCTACTAGTTAATAGTGAGAACTGGGTCCTTAAAATAACGTGTTACAGACTTTCTTTCCTATGTTCAACACAAAACAACAAAACATTTATATATATATATATATATATATATATATATATATATATATATATATATATATATATATATACATACATACAGTAAAAGGTAATGTGTTCAGGGTTGTTATAAACTGACTTTCACTGTATGGACAAAAACAGTCAACATTCTGCAGAAGAAAGAAAGCCATGCAGGTTTGTAACCGCACAAGAATGAGTAAATTATGACAGAATATTCCTTTTTTTGGGAAGACTGTCTGTTTAAAGTGTTTATAACAAGGCAGGATCGGATGCTTGTTTTTTTTTGTTTTGTTTTTTGTTTTTTTGTTTTTTCACTGAAAGACTATAATGATTCAAAGTGAAAGTAATTAGAAAACTGAAAGTAAACATGATCTTGTTGTAAATGACAGGAAGTGGTTTTTTACTCTACATGACAGTTGCTAAAGGAAAAAAACATGCGATATAACACATTTTCATCAGAAATTGGCAAATACAGTTTACTTGTTTAGACGTGATTAACAAAAAGTTTATTATTTCTGTTGCAAAAAGACCATATTTCAGCGATGTCATAGTACACACACACACACACACACACACACACACACACACACACACACACACACACACACACACACACATATATATATATATATATATATATATATTTTTTTTTTATATATATATATATATATTTTATATATATATATATATATATATATATATATATATATATATATATATATATATATATATATATATATATATATAAAGAAAGTCATGCATGTTTGTAACCGCACAAGAATGAGTAAATTATGACAGAATATTCCTTTTTTGGGAAGATAACAAGGCAGGATCGGTTGCTTGTTTCTTTTTTTTTCTTTTTTTTTTAGTTTTTTTCATTGAAAGACTATAATGATATATATATATATATATATATATATATATATATATATATATATATATATATATATATATATATATATATATATATATATATATATATATATACACACACAAACACACACATAGTATACAATAAAAAAACGGATTATTAAAAGCCAGTACTTAACAAAACCATTCTACTAAACAGTAAGAATTATTTCTGTTTTCAATGTTCTTTTTTTTTTTAATGATTTGGTTATGCAATTCTGGCTTTTCCTGCTTTCCATTTACCAGCAGAAACATGCGGCCTCTTTGAGATTCAAAACTTCAGCACAGTTATAGAACTCTAAAAACAATCTATTAAACCAAAATTGTGCAATCCTGCTATTTCCCAGAACACTGTGTGGACATGTCATGTTTGTTTAGGTGAAATCAGCAGTGAAGCAAGCATTTCGAAAAGGGGAGGATCACAGGCTCAAAAAAGTATAAAATTCCTCTGGTAGCAAACTTCCAGACATTCCAAAGTAGTTTGCAGTGAACCATGATGTCCTTCAAGACTACACTGGGTCTGCTTCTCCTGTCCACAGTGGTCATGCTGGCTGAATCCTCATGGGGCAATGGTACATTTACAAATCTTGTTCATTATCACTTTGCTTAGCATGACTTTCACTACATTGTCTGCACCAATGTTTTTATTTGTTTTATTTTAATTTAAATAACTAACAAGTATATGGATTAAACTTGTTTTCTTAGCCTTAAACCATTTTAAAATGATCTTTTTCCCTCATGTTAATATCATGTTAATATCCTCAGGGAAAGGAAACTCTTACAGTTATGACCTTTCCAAAATGTCTGACCTAAGAAAGCTATACAACTCCAAAGTTTTCATGGCAGAGAGGATGACCAGGCCTCTGGAGGGGATGTCTTTCCAATTAGGCAAACTTAGCCACTCTGGAGTCAGGTAAAATCAAGTTATAATCAACAGTTTTATCATTTTATTTTGTGTTATATGCATCACGGTGAATACATCACATTTGTATATTTAGGGGAGTGAGTGTTTTGAATCTTACAGTTTTCATCTGCTGGTCTTTTAGAGTTACTCTAGAAGACGGGACTAAATGGCTGGTCCATAAAGGAGACGGCTATGGCATCTCAACCCAGACTGTTGTTGTGGCTGCCCGTCATATAAGCAGTAACTGGAAGGCAAGTATTTTTGAAAGATGAGGGACATTACTTTATCCTTGTGTATGTGCATATAAAAGCCTATGTTTTTAAAATAAGACTTAATTAGAAATGTTTCAATAAAATTTACAGTACTCTCAATTTCACTTAACTTCATAATTTTGGTCTGTTCATTTATTAATATTGTTATTTTTATTATTTTTTTGACAGATTGTTGAGACAAAAGATTTTCGGGGGAGCAAGACAGTGTCAGATTTTGTGAAGGCCGGAGGAACAAATTACAAACTTTTGTTTGATAACTGCCATGATGCAGCCGACCGGATGATGGGTCATTAAATTAAAAACAATTATGTTAGTATGTTGTATGTGAAGAAAGCATCACTTTTAATACTTTAAATAATAATAATAATAAATGTAATAATGCATTCTTAATTGTTACACTGTTGTGTTTCTTAAATATCTTTTAAATGTATGATTGTGTTTCAATGTATTAACCCTAAATATACTTAAATATATTTGAAGTGCATTTATTTCATGCTAATTATACTACAAATAGATTTACATTTTGTATGTACTTATGTAAACAATTGTACTTTTAGCATATGAAACTGGTATACTTAAAGTCTGCTAAACTGGAACAAATAATTTAGTACTTAATGCACTTAAATTGTGCGAAAGTAGTTCTGAAGTCCAAATAAAGATATACTGATGTATATTTGATTTTGCTTAAGTGGAGCTATTGCAAGTATACTTCAGGTACACTTCACATATCTTGCATTTTAAGACCGATATTATTCAAAGATCATACAATCTTCATCAATAGTGACATTAAAACACATTTTAGGCTTAATATTAAGAAATGTGCATTGAATATAAAAAGAAAAAGAAAAAGAGATTTTATCTAGAAGTGATGTGCTGTGCTGAAAGTAAAATATCTGAATGATGGTAGATGGAGTTTGTGTAAACAGTCAAATAAGTTTGCCAAAGAAGCTGGCTATTTTTAAATATACAGCGCCTAATAATTATCCTTACCTCACTTGTAATGCCATGCCTTTTGCTTTCTGTGAACAGAATTTATCATCCAAACTTTTAATAACTGCCATAATGCAGTCAACAGGATGTTGGATGATTAAATTTGCTACAGTGTAAATGTTCATGTTTCATGAAAAGAGTTTTACTTCAATTTTTTTTGTTATCAACTTGAAATTGAACAATTTGAAAAAATGTAAAAAGTGATACATTATAATCTTTAAATGTTTTATTTTACTGTAGCCTCCGTCATGTTTTGACATTTTATTGTGGAAAACAATATATCTTAAAGTTTCAAACAGGTTTATCATCATCACGATTAAATAAATATATAAATGAACAAATAAAGCTGCTGAGCTGCAGATGGTGACAGAGGTTCGTGTGTCCTTCAGTTTAATCCATGAGTCTTAAATGCAAAATGGGAAAGGCTGTGCAATATTTAAAGTGTAAGAAGGGAGAAGATGCCCTCCTTCAGAAAAGATGTCCTTCAGGACGATGATGCTTCAGCTAATGTGTTATTAAGGGAAATAAACAGAATCATTCCATTTAACAGAATGCTATCTCATAAAACTATTTCAACATTATTTAAACCTGTGGCAAGTACTTTTATATACTTTTATAGAATCTATAAATGACTTATAATATGTTTTTTAAAGCATAAAAAGATTTGTCATTAATATAGAATAAATACAGTATATTATATATTTTAACTACATTAATTTAAAAACATTAACTTGTATAGATGTGTATATAGTTAAGATTTTGTTTCAAATATGGACAAAAGAAAAGAGAGCACAATGAAAACTGTTTTTGATTAAAAACAATTGCATTTTCTGAATAAGAGAGACATGTTTATGTTTAGCCCTTGGACATTTTGACCAATTCATGTAAACTTATAATTTATCCGAATACTTTGATTTAAAGGAATTGCACAGTCGCAAAACAGAGGATTTAACACAAATACGACATTTCGCACCATAGCAGAGGCAAACAAAACAAACAAGACACAAAGCGTCTGATAAAAGGTCACGTGTCCGTCTGCAGCGCTCGTGCCTTCAGGCATTTTGTGCGTCGCGTGCGTGCGCGTGCACGTCCAGTTTGGGTAAAAGTAACAGAGCTAGAGTGAATACAATACACTATAGGAATTAATTGTCATTCTCTCAATGAATTTGCAAAGGTAAATCTATATGTCACGCGTATAGCCATAGCGGTCATCAGAAAGCAACTGTCATTCTTCGAGTCGTTTTAACAAAGATAAAAACTTGCCTGTCATCTGTTTGTTTTTTTCTCTCTCTTTTTTTGCACATAGTTTTATCCCCTCGGAACGGTTTAGCTAGTCAGCTGGTACAGCATTAGCTGCTTGGCTAGCTCTGATGTGCTGTGCTAACTGGACAATGAGAGGTTTGACTTGAAGTTTCATTTTTAAAATCACGAGATGTAATGTTTATTCTCACGAGTTTAGTTGCCTTTTAAGAAAAGACTTGACAATCGTATTTATACTGCATGAAATTTGAGAAACTCGTTAGCCAGTATCTAGCATTAGCAAGCTAATGTTGTGATAATCCACTGAAAACAGTCAGCTAAGTTACCCTCTCTTTATATGTTTATGTGTTTTCACTATTTAATTTGCATCTGGGTTCTTTAGAAGGTTAAGTTTTCTTTACAGTATAACCAGTTTTTGTCATAGCGATTTAATTTGTGCGCTAGTCTGTCATAAGTGAAGTAGCTGGTTAGCTCAGTTAGCCACTGTCCTCTATGAACGCCTTTCCGTAAACGTTGATGTATCTACTTGATTTCTGTTGTTTGCATGTAATAGTGCTACTTCGTGACACGTCAGCGTGTGTAAATTTAGGAAAATATCTTGGTGTCCCTGATTGGAGGGTATCAGAATACAGTAGGTTGGTGAAAGGCCTGGTTTAGGGTAGATTCTGCAAGCTGGTAAAATAGTTGAGCATATGTTCCTGAGTCTGCTTGAATGAAATCGTGCATGTGTATTGGTGCATTTACAAATACCAGCTATGCAAATGCAATTCAGGATTAAATAGTCAAATGTTTGTCCTTTTTAATATAAATTTGGTATTAATAACATGTTAAGCGTTTGTCCATGCAATATAGATCAGAGATTATTTCTTTACGTTTATAGGTCCATCCACAGGACGGGAGAGCATTTGTGTCTCGAGAAAGACCTGGTAAGACTATACTCAAAATGAGCAAGAAACCTCCAAATCGACCAGGGATCACTTTTGAGGTTGGCGCCAGGATCGAGGCCCAGGACTACCTGCAAAAATGGTATGAATTAATTTTGTAGGATCATTTAAAAATGCAATACAATCACCGCTACTTGTTTTAAATTGTGGTCCGCACTGTGGCTTCAAGGGAGTGCTTGGGGGAGTGTGACATTTTTGTAAGAAAAACTGAAAATGTAATAAAACATTTTTTAATAAACATTAAATTAAGTGTATGGAATTTTGTAGGAAATGAGTGAAAATGAAAATGCTTTTTTTTTTTTTTAGGGTGGTTGCATATATGGATCATTATATTTGGGGCATCTAAAATATTAAAATCCCATGTGTTATAAAATTGTTACAGTTTGCAAATACTCACTTGATTAATTTAGTCTCATCTAAAACAATTAAGAGTTACACTTAAACATTAGTCTGTGTCACTTTCTTTACGAATAGTTTGTTTAATGGGCCATTATTAAACGTGTGGTTTGTGTTTTTTGTTGTTATTCATATATCCTTGATCCATGGTGAGTGGTTGCTTTGCAGGTACCCTTCACGTATCGAGAAGATTGATTACGATGAAGGAAAGATGCTTGTACATTTTGACCGTTGGAGCCATCGGTACGACGAATGGATTCTCTGGGACAGCAACAGACTTCGGCCATTAGAAAGACCGCCACTCCACAAAGAGGGTCTCAAAGAAGAGGAGGTTTGCAGTATTTTCTCTTTTCAGACATGCTTATGGTCTGAAATATCTAGGATGTCATGAAATGCATGAGTAATGCAGGAAACTTTGTTGGCTGTTAGAGTATATACACCAGGTATAGAAAAGAATCACCCCCTTTAAATAATCACATTTGGTTGCTTTACAGCCTGAAATGAAGAAGGGCACAGTTTTTGTTTTACCCAGCTGTATTCATTCAGTGCAACTTATAACATCTAAGTGAAAGATATAACGCCAGCATGTCAGAAAATACATTTTGAAAACATGATCATTTTAAAGGGGGGTGTATCTTTTCTATACCCACTGTATGTCGAATGAAGCTGCTAAAATAAACTTTATTGATGTTTTCAGCCACTCAAATGAAATGAAATAAAAGAAAATCTCATTCTTTAATGAGATGAATGATTGATTAATTTTTGTCTTATAAACGTTTCTGCCAGGAGAGACTCGGCGAGATGAGAGCATCTCGTCTCCGTGAGCTTCCTGGAAGTACAGAGAGCACAGAGGACCAAAAAGACTTACCCCAGCAGAGACAAGTACATACCTCAATTGCCCGTCTTCCTTGATCTGTCTCTCTCAAACTGCTTGTCCCATCATTGTTTGGGGTTTTCCTCCATCTACATAGCCAAAACCTTTTTATATGTATCTATAGAGGTGTTGTTACACTTAAACTATTGTACAAAAGTTACGTTTTGGTAAGATTTTGTATGAACGCTCTCATGGTTCATCTATTATTCAGTCAAAAAAAAACAGGAATACCGGTAATATTGTGAAACGTTTTTACAATTCAAAATCAACTTTTCTATTTTAATATTTCAAATTGTAAAAGCTGCTTAGGAAGCCCTTATTATTAATATCATTGTTGAAAACTGTATTGATGCATAATAGTTTTGTGGAGACAGTGGCATGTTCTTTCAGGATACTTTGTTGAATAGAAAAATTAAAAAAAATAGTGACCCCACACTTTTGAACTGTAGTATGTTTAAAGAAAGCTTTCCTTTCTGATGTATAGAAATATAGTAGATAAAATATATTTAAGAATCTATAAATACAATTTAGGCTTCTGTGGTTTTCTTGAATTTAATTTAAACTAGTATTTCAACGTATCTGTGTGGATGTTAAACTACTATAATCAGCTTGGCAAGTGCTTCATGAAATTATCAGAGGTTTGTGGTGTGTTCATCACAGTTTATTCTGCTCTAACAATTCACTTTAACTATCACAGAACATCCCATATCTTCAAAACAGGCTTGGCTGAAGTAGTCAGAGTTTTTTTTGACTAATTAATTGCATGTTTATTTTGTTTTTATTTTATCTTTAGGAATTGAGAGATGGTGAGGAGGTGCTTGCCCGATGGACAGATTGCCGCTACTACCCTGCCAAGATTGAAAGCATCAACAAGGAAGGTAAGACCACCTTGCTCATCCTTCAGGAAACATAATTTTTCTGTCAGCGTGCAAAAAAAAAAAACCTTAAGTGTGATTATCATTGTTAAAGTGAGTCTGTTTTTCTTTGCATAAGAAAAAGTGTTCTCAAATGCTATTTTTGAATGTATAGGATTTAGCCAAATGCATCTCTAGGCTAAACAAACGTAAAAAAAAAAATTTGAATAAAATCTAAAGATTCTAATGTATTTGCTGTGTTTTTTTTGTTTTGTTTTTTTGGTACTTTAGGCACTTACACTGTACAATTTTATGATGGAGTCATTCGCTGCGTGAAAAGAATCCATATCAAGTCCATGCCAGAAGATGCAAAAGGACAAGTAAGTTTATTAAAGTGACTTTATTTAGTCCTCATCAGTTCCTTTTTTTTAACAGTTATTCTCCTGATATTTAATAGATTTGTTTTTCACAGCTTGATTATTTTTCAGCATGTTTTATATATAATTGTGTATTTCAGTGTGGCCCTCTATAGTATTGTCCTTTACCTCTTCCTCTCTTTCAGAAGGTAAAATGCAGGGCTCAATCCTGAATATTATTTGAAGACACAAGCAGCTGGTCCACAAATCGCTTTATTCTACCTCCTCAGTTACCTTTAGTACTTTATTAATAGCTTTACGTTTTTTTGTCTGTTTGTTTTTGCATGTTAGCCATGGTCAGAGGTGTGTTTGTGACCGGTCTCCGTCAGATGTGACTGATAGTGTATTGGTTTGTGTTCAAGCAGGACTGGATCGCTCTGGTGAAGGCTGCTTCAGCTGCAGCCAAGAATAAAGGAGGGAACAGACCACGTACCAGCGCCAACAGCAACAAAGACCGAGAAGACAGGAGGGAACAGCAGTCAGATGAAGAGCTTGACGATGAGGAAGATGATGATGATAGCCAATCAGAAAAACTTGGTATATGATTGGTTCTCTTTTCTTGCCCATTGAATTTCTGGATGTTTTACAGTGAAGTTCTTGCCTACCGATCTGTGTTCAGTTATGTTTTTCATAAACCTTTGTCATTTGAATGGAGACTGATCTTAAATCAGCACTTTGTTCATATTGAGCATCCACATGTGTCCGTTTCTTGCTTTATGCAGCAGAACTGGACTCAGAAGAGGAGGACAGTAAGCCAGCTTCTGAGGAGCTTGAACCAGCTACAGCAAAGAGGAGGAGCAAAAGACAAGGCAACTTGTGCAGCAGTAAAAGGACGCGTCTCAACAAGGGGGCAGGTAAATGTCATGGGTCCTTAAAATATTGTACAATGAGGGCCTTAGAGTCAAAAATTTTGAGATCCACTCTTCTGAATTAATCTTTAATAGTCAGATTCATCATGGGCTCTATATTTTTGAAATAAACCGTGACATTAATTCTGCAGTGCGTAATGGCTATGATGTTTTGTGTCTGATTTTCCTATCTAACCATCAAGGATGTGCTGACTCTGAGTCTGAATGCAAAGCTGAGTCAAAAGAGCTTCCAGTGACATCACAGCAGGTATAGATGAAACTGACGTACTGTTATCAACAGGATGATCGCTTTCATAGACCCATTGTGTCATGTTTGCTTCTCCACCCATCAGAAAGTGTCAGGTGCAGAGACTAGTCCTGATGATGAGAGATCCCAGTCCGTCAGTTGTCAAAAAACTCCAGCACCCCCCTCTAGCTCATCTCTGTGCAAGTCTCGCTCAAGAAGAGTCAAACATGACTCGGGAGAGTCCACCACTAGCAATCAGAACACAACCGCAGTCCCCGAACCCAGTCCTTCACCCAGTTCTGCACACACACCCCCAGACAGCACACACACTGGTAGGTAGTGTTTATAGATTGTCAACTCTCAGCAGTTACAACAAACTTGATATTTCAAATTAAATGGATGTGAAAATAATATGTGTGTCTGTTTCTGCATAGCCCCTACCAATTCCCCCCAGAAAAGGAGACGATCTCAGCGTCTCGCAACCAGCTCTGACCAGTCGTATCCCTCTTCACCACACATGAGGGACTCAAGCACTCACCCTCCTCCAGATGACTCTCAAAAAGCTGGTGAGAGAGACAAACTTGCATAAGCAGAGCTTATACCATTGTAAAGCACTCTAAAATTACTGTTCAAAGGTTTGGGGTCCTTATGATTTGACCTTTTAAATCATAATCATGATACTTTTGAAAGGTAGTGTACATGCATGCCGGTAGCACCACTTTAGAATATTGTGTCTTGAAATTGCATGATTATCAATACCTGATCTGTATAAATCGTGTGTGTTAATTATTATTATCATTATTTTTTTTAGGTGAAGACAGCAGCACTGCAGTTAAAACGGAAGCTCCTTCTCAAAAGCCAGCTTCAGGAAGCCCATCCACAGCTCCTCCCACTATCATTGCTGAGTCACCTGTCACTGAGAAGGACAAGATGACTGAGGTGTTGTCCAGTAATCAAACAACTCTTGAAGGGAACTCGGCCTCTGTAGTGACTGGTAGGTTGGTCATGCAAGCATAGGATTGAATGCCTTTATTATGTTTCTCCATGACACTTGAACCTTTTGAAGGACACTTTGTGGCATTGCTATAGTAAACCGCAAAGTCACATGTCAGGATATATGAAAAATATCAAAAGTAGACTGTGTAATGGTAATGATTGTTATGGTTTGGCTGCTGTGCTTTAGTGATATGTAAGTACTGTATATTATCTTCTCATTTTATGTTCAGCTCCAGGTCAGAAAGTTCCTTCCAGGACTCCTAAAGCCAACAAACACGCCAGAGAGCCAAGTATGGATTTTCACCTCTCTTCCACTTACTTAAATTTAATAATGTCAAAGTCCATTTATATATATATATATATATATATATATATATATATATATATATATAGAATTACTTTACTTATTTTAATATATAGTAGTGTGTAAAAAAAGGCTTTCCCCTTCCTTTTCAGTTATTAACACCAAAAAGTCTGATGATCCCACTGCTCCCAATGAGTCTTTAATAGACTTGGACCATAATAAATTTAAGTGTAAAGTCCCTGGCTGCTCTAAAGCATTCCGG
Source organism: Carassius auratus (assembly GCF_003368295.1). Lineage (NCBI taxonomy): Eukaryota > Metazoa > Chordata > Actinopteri > Cypriniformes > Cyprinidae > Carassius > Carassius auratus. The sequence goes on along the minus strand of NW_020528832.1, from coordinate 112,765 downwards.
AAGGCAAAGCTTCTGGACTATCACCTGAAGTACTATCATAACACTGAGAAAGAAATGGACAGTGAAATCTGCTCTCCAGAGAGGGTTGGCCGCTCCAGGGCCACGTCTGCTTCCATGCCTACGAGCACCTTGTCTGATATGCCAGATAACAAGAGACGCAGGACCGTCTCTACTTCTTCCTGTAGGTTGTTATTTGCCGGGGTCCTTTTAGATAAATGGCTAATAAATTAACAGTTACACAGTTTAACTGAATTCTGTTTTTCTGTTTGGGGGCTTAGCGCTGTCCTCTCAGGGCTTCATGCTTCAAATGGACAGTTCTGGCTGTGTGAGGCCTCCTAAGTTCTGTAAGAAGAAACGTTCTTCTGCCTCTGTAAGTTCAGACAGTACAGAGATATCCCTACCACCTCCCACGTTTGATCATCTCCATGATAAGATTATCAAGAAGGATAAGCACCTAGATGGTGAGCTATTTCTTCAGATTGTAAAGATGATGGATGGAGTTCCTTTTTTCTCCCTCTTATTTGACCTTTTATCTTATGGATGTTTATTTTGTCTTCAGGGCTTTGTATAAAGACAGAGAGGAAATTCAAACTGGAGGATAAATGTCAGTTGTTTGGTGAGTTTACTGAACTTTTTTTTTTTCATCTCAATTTCACATTTTTAAACCAAGAGTTTCTCATCATATCTTGTATTTCTTTCTCTGCTTGTAGTGAAAAAGAGGGATAAAGACAGAAGGAAAGAGAAGGACCTTTTCCGAATTAAACAGAAGAAAAAGAAAAAAAAGAAGAAGAAATCAAAGCTGCACTGTAAGATTTTGAGGTTGCCTAAGTTTCAGAGGTCTTTTTACTTACAAGTTATAGGAGTACTTAAAATCTTAAACACCTACGATGTCTTTTAAAATGTTTTAATTTAAACTTAAAGTCTTAAAGTGCCACATTCCACTTTAGGCATCTGTTTCAGTTCATAATGAGTTGCCTGTACATGTTCCCCTATGAAACGAGAGGATCATATTGTTGTCACCTTTGTGCAAAGGTTATGCAGACCTGGATGAGATGTCGTTGGCTTATTTGGATAGACTGTCTTCCCCGTTACATCGTTCTTCCTCTAGTGCCTTCAAGCACAGCACCTTCCAATACCCTCGTGCCATACTGTCCGTCGACCTCTCCGGGGAGAGTAAGTCCTCTCATTGATTTGCAGAATTTCGTAGCTACTTTCCAATAATGTTATCATTTCAGCTGTAGCTTCCAGCCACTAAATTTGATGTTCTGTACCTAATAGATAGAAGTCAACATGAATGTGGTATCAGTGATGTGCTGTGATGTTGAGCCTCATTTCTTGTCCTACTTCCTTTTCCTATCTCAGACCTATCTGACATCGACTTTCTGGAAGACTCGACCACTGAGAGTTTGCTGTTCAGTGGAGATGAGTATAACCAGGATCTAGACTCGATCACTATGGAGGACTTCCAGTATGAGGATGATGACGGTGGCGATGAAATTGTTCGCTGCATCTGTGAGATGGATGAAGAAAACGGCTTTATGATTCAGGTAGATCACTCTTAGTAAATGCCAGCCGTTAAGCTTTGAAAGTAGTTTATATTCTGTCTGTAAATACAATGTTTTATGCAAGAAGCATCTTAGATGTGCTGATTTATGGTGTCTTTGTTTTGAATCTGTTGTCTGAATAGAATAGGTAGTTTTCTGATAACATATCTCTCTCTGTACAGTGTGAGGATTGTATGTGTTGGCAGCACAGTGTGTGTATGGGGCTTTTGGAGGACAGCATCCCCGATCACTACATATGTTACATCTGCAGAGACCCTCCAGGTAACTACTTTGCAACAAAACTTTATCCAGCTTACTAAAGATGTCAAATGTCTGTTTCTGAAATGGAAATGAAGTTTATGTAAATATAAAACTGAAATTGCTCCAGGGTTGTTACTAAACTATTTTTCTTTTTCAGGTCAGAGGTGGAGTGCTAAATACCGCCATGATAAAGAGTGGCTACAGAAGGGCCACATGTATGGCCTGTCCTTCCTCACAGAGAACTACTCGCATCAGAATGCCAAGAAGATCGTGTCCACTCACCAGCTGCTGGCTGATGTTTACAGTGTTAAAAATTTGCTCCATGGCCTTCAGCTGAAGATGGATATTTTACAGTAAGAGATGCTTTGCCTTTCCTCAACCTACCAAATTATTTAAATTAGGTGACATTGTTGAAAAAAAGAAAGATACTCCCTATTATAATTTTTTTCCAAAGGAATTGTCAAAGATGGGTTAAGCTAGGGTGTTATAAAATGTATGTTAGTAATGAGAAGATGTGGACATTTTTACTCCATAAGGATTTGTCGAACATCCTATAACAACAGAAATAAACACGGCAACAGCCAGTCAGTGCAAACACACATAACACTCAGTGTTTCAAGCATCTGACATCTCAGTATATTAGAACAATCCACATGAACTTAATCTTTACTCAGTGTTCACTTCACAAGCTTTTTCACCATTTCATCTGAGAAAACCTATAAATTCACACTGAAAGTTCAAAATCTTCATGACAAACTCACAAAATAAAAGCACGGGAACATAAAAATACAGTATATTACTATTGTATACCAAGATGTTCTTAATATTACTATTTTTTTTAATGAATATTATTCAACCAAGATTTTTTTTTTTATCCAACAATTATCAGTATTTTTGTATTAAACAAAACTTTAAACCATAAAATAAAATACATTTATTTTAATAAGAACCTTTGAGGGAGAAAATCGAATGGATTTTTTCAGGTTATTTTTACATTCATTCTCAAGGTCTAACTAATTAATGAGAATGAGTAAATTTAATATTGAGATGAATATTGATATTGCATAACGGGGATAAAATTATAATATTTCTGGCCATACTGCCTAGCCAATTTTGAAGTGAATTTTATTTGTGTAACAATGGTTGTGGATTGGTTGAGTTGAGGTTTTAGGCCTGTTTCCCAAAGCTGTCAGGTTCTAAATTGATCATCTGATATATTACTGAAGAAGAAAAGATCCAGGAACAATAATATGCTTTTAACATTTTCTCAGGAACAAACATAACCCAAGTTTGCACTTGTGGGCCCGGTCTTGGGTGAACTCTGATGAGGACCAGCCTATGGGTGGTGTTCCAGACTGCCTACATTTTAAAGAGCACCTCAACCTGAACTCAAGCCCTGAAACTTATATAACCAGCGAACACAGCTACCAGAAACCTCCCGGTACAGGCCTCGAACACACAAGGGATGAGCAGGGAATGCAAACAGCCACTCAGTTTTACCGAAAGGAGGAAGAGGTAACCAAGGGACAGTTAAATCTCAGATCTGAATGGGAGATGGAGTTTGCAATCTGTGCTGTTTGTGGTTTGTGCAGGTGAGCAATGCCATTGCTCTGACTGGCTGTGTGAATGACAGCAGTCTGGGCTCCAAGGAGCAGGCCAGGAACTGTCTGCAGTGGCAGATGAACCTGCTTACACACATAGAGGATGTTCAGAACCAGCTGTCTGGCCGTATGGACCTTATTGAGAAAGAGCTTGATGGTAAGCGGGAGAAATATGGGAAGTGCCACATGACCAGGGCTGGTTGAATTCTTTTCTGTGGTGCCACAGAAGAATGCCGTCATGAGCTTGAGTTGAAGTTAAAAGACTTGCTTATGATTTGTGATGGCTAATGATTTTATCCTTTGTGAAGATTTAACCAGAAACATTTTGCTTGCTTTTTCCATTAAAAAAATAATCCAAGCAGAGATATCTATTTTTGATATTTTGTAAAGGTTTCATTCTTTTTCTCCCTATCTGTATGAAGTGCTCGAGAGTTGGTTGGACTTCACAGGAGAATTGGAGCCCCCTGATCCCCTGGCCCGACTGCCACAGGTCAAGTGCCGCATCAAACAGCTTCTGACAGACCTGGGGAAAGTGCAACAGATGAGCACCCTCTGCTCTGTGTGATACAAACATTACAGTGTGTGTTCTGAGCTTCTAACACAACCTCTTGTTTCTCCGTGTGTGAGAAGGTTTATTCTACATGATTCTCCTGTTCAGCAGATGTGCCCTTTGTGAAGTAAAACATTGGCCATCACCAAGTATGACATGAGGAAAATGCACACTTAATGTGTGAAACAGGAAGAGGTCAATGCATTCATGCGGAGTCAAAACGTATCTGCTTAAAGAAGATTTTACTTTCCAAAACAGGAAGAGCTCACTATAGCAGAATAATTCTAATGTTAAAATAAGAGATTATCTATTTAAAAAAAAAAAACCCTGAAGAGGTTAACACCACACATAAATTTAGGTTTTAACTAATTGAATTTTTTTTTTATTTTTTATTTTATTTTTTATTAAGTTCAGTTAGACCCCCAAAGCAAATCGAGTCTGTATTTCCACTCTGCGAGCTTAAGGACATTTTTTAACTTGACTGAAGTGGGTCACTGATAGCAGAATGTTTAAGAGTTCATTAGTGTTCGAGGAAACAAAATTTGGTTATAACGTTTTTTGTCACTTAAAAATTTACCCTAACGTGCCAAGAAAAAAAAACTGCTCTTTTTTTTTTTTTTTTCTCAGACATGCACAGATTTTTATACGTTTTTGAAATGGATTTTGCATTTTAAGCCAGGATTGGTCTTATTTGCAGTCTGATACACTGGCACTAAAGGTTCACAATGCCAACAAGCTCATTAGACCACCACCCAGACAGTTTTCACACATCAACTTGTCTAATACTCACTTCTCTACAGTCTTGATGGATACTGTAGCGATTCACATGAAAACAAACTACTCTAACTTAATCCAGGATGTCCAGAAAGAGGTGACTCTTCTCACTAAGGTCTGTTTATCACGTTGATACTTTGAGAGTTGCTGCCGTGAAGTAAGCTAATCCTGAGATGGATGTAAATGCATTAAAAAAATCAATTTAGTTCAGGTCATTTTTTTTAAATGTATGAACAGTTTTTATAACTGTAAGGAAAAACAATGAAAAACTAAGGCATAAGAGGATAATACTTGAAAATGCCTGTTTAATCTCAATTTCTATTAATCTGTACAAAGAGTGTTTTAGAATTTAGATTTAAAACTTGAAGTTTCTTTTAGATGAGAAATACCAGCTGTACATTTAAAGCTTTTATTTAAAGATCTGATGTAATTATCTGTATGTACAACTTCATTAAAAAATATTCTCAACATTTTTGGTGTATAGTCATTGTTTACACTTCCTTTATGCAATAATGTTCATTTAGGAAGTTTTAGGTTTTAAATGTTAAAAAGGTATTTTCCTCTTTATAAAAGTATTGGGGTAACCAAATAAGAGAAGTTACTTCCCACAGCTTAATTGAAAGTGCTTTTCAGATGTCTGACGTTGCTGGTTCTTCTTAAAGAAGCACTCTCAAAAGTTCAAGCTTGGCTGCTCTCTTTACAAGGTCCTAAATGTTCTTGTTCACTACCAGGTACTCTAACCAGGCTGGAGAGGTTTGTGTTTTGATAGTTAAATCCGTAAAATGGCAAAATGCTGAACAGGTATGACAATGCACATCTTGGATATGGTATAAAGACACTGCAGTCTTGTAACAGTCACTAGGAGAGTTCTTGCATCCTAGAGAAGATGCAGAATATGGAAGAGATGAAGCTCCTTTGTGTTACCTTAACGCTGCTTAGCATCTTCACGCTGACGTGTGGAAAGATTTCCGGTGAGTGTCCGGTCTATTCGTAACAGCTTTGTTTATTCTAATTCTATATAGGTTTAGGCTTCTCCGGTTTGTAAAACTCATCCACCTGTTTCTTCTCCTCAGAGTACCAGCTGGAGACAGAGAGTCTGAGTCAATGTGAGCAGCTCAGGGCTGTCAGCTCAGCACAGGGACATGAGCACATACCCCAGTGCTCTGAGGACGGCCGCTTTAGGTGCATTAACTTGACCAATATTGTATATGAAATTACATAAATGCATCATGGTATGTTATAATAATAATGGCATCCTTGTAGGCATGTTCAGTGTAATCATGGAGGCAGGGAGTGTTGGTGTGTGAATGCAGAAGGACTCGAGATACCTGGGAGTCGACAAAATGCATCCACGGTTCATTGTAATTCATTCTTCAAATTTCAACTTTAAAAATTCAACGTGTCCAGCATTACAAAAAGTTGCTTTACTAACATTTTTGATCAGTGAAACGCATCCTGTCCCTTCTCTATAGGTTTAACCTCATGCCAGCTCCAGAGACAGCAGGCTCTGCAAACTGAAGGCATCACCCTGGTGCCAGCATGTCTGGACTCCGGTGAGTTCGAGCCGGTGCAGTGTGATGCATCCCGTGGACAGTGCTGGTGCGTGGACCAAGAAGGTATGGAGATCTATGGAACCAGGCAAAACGGAAACCCCTCAAAGTGTAAGTGCATTTACTAAGTGTAGTATTAATTTGATTCCCTGGATGCACTGGTCTCTGAAAAAGCAAGAAGCATACCTGCTTAGATTTGTTTTAATAGCTATGAATCTTAGATTTCTGGATGACACAGAAATAGATATTCTGCTCTGCTGTATTATGCGTCTTAACCCTTGACCTCAGGTCCTGGTACTTGTGAGGTGAGACAGCGGCGACTCCTTCATGGAATCGGAGAACCCTCTCCCCCTCAGTGCTCAGATGATGGGGGCTTCTTACCTGTGCAGTGCAAGCTTGTCAACACTACTGACAGAATGATATTTGATCTCTTACACACATTTAACAGGTGAGACATGGGGTTTGCTGTTCAAAAGTTAGAGGTTGGTAAAATTTAATTTGAGCCAAACTACAGTACAACTGCTACTTTGTGAAATATTATTATGATTTAATATTGCAGAATATATTTTAAAATGTAATTTATTACTGTGATGTGATATATATATAATTTTTTTTTTTTCAGGATTCTTTTGAATGGAAAGTTCAAAAGTACAGCATATAAAAAGCTTCTATTAAATTTTAAATGTCTTTATTGCCTTTTTATCATTTGAACGTGTCTTTGCCAAATTAAAATATTATTTTATATATATATATATATATATATATATGTATGTATGTATGTATGTGTGTGTGTGTGTGTGTGTGTGTGTATATATATATATATATATATATACACACACACACACACACACACACACACACACACACATAAAGAAATTTTATATATATATATATACACACACACACACACACACATAAAGAAATTACTGACCCAAAACTTTTTAAAGGTAGTGTATATTATTCTGTAATAGGAAAACTGAAAATTGCTAAATAAAGGTTATTTTCTCATTTAAAGTTCAATATATTAAATGAATTAATAGAGATTCTCTTCCAAAACCTTACGCTACAATTCTGTATCTGGAATAGCAGTCCAAGCAGTACATAATTAACCACCAGATAGCAGTATTGTGTCTGAAAGAAGAAGCATGTACAACGGTTTTTCCTGATCTGCATTTAATTGAAATTTCTTTTACTTTAACAGAGACCCAGAGGTTTTCCAGACATTCAGTGCTTTCAGGAAGGCCTACCCAGATCTTTCTAGTTATTGTTTCTGTGCAGACAGTCGTGGAAGAGAGATGCCCAGCACAGGTGATACACACCTATTCAGTTACATTCAGGTTAAAGAACGGGACCTAAAAGCTTGTAGGTTTAAACACTGCAAAGAGTGAACCATAAACTATCACCATTGCAAACTGTTCCCTTTTTTGCCCTTGCAGAACACTGAACATCTGTTTGAGTTGTCGTTAGTTTTCCCTGTTCAAGTTGTGACATTTTGTGTGCTGTTAAAAAAATGAATTGTTTTGAGTTTGGTCTGTGTAGGTGTGGAGTTGCTGTTGGATGAGGTGTACGACACAGCGTTTTCAGACCAGACTGCAGGAAGTACATTTGCGCAGTCAAACATGTACAGGATCCTACAGCGTCGCTACCTTGCGGTCCAGCTGGCCGTGAGCGGGAGATTTAGATGTATGCAGCATTTCAATGAAAAGCAAGCCACTATAATGATGTCATATACTGCAAATCATTGTTTTTGCCTTGTTTTCCGGTTAAAATTTCTAAGTATTCCTAAGAATATACATTTTGGTTTTCAAATACATTTAAGATGCATTAAGTTTATTTTTCTCAAATAATTTTAAACATAGTTTTCCCTTAATTTGCCTGGGGAAAAAAAATACTAAATAAATATATACATATAAAATTTGTATTTATATTTTGCTATCTCCTCATCCACCACCTAATATGTACTAATAAATAATTGTTTCCTGTACATGTAAAGATAGAATTTGGGAAAAAAAATAGAAGTTGTTGTTGCAGTGCAGGACTAAAATCTATGCTCCAGCATTTACTTGATACATCCGTACAATGATATAGGTGCTGACCCAACTTTTGTTCTTCTCAAAGGTCCCACCCCATGTGAGAGTGAACGGGCCGCAGCTACTCGGGCAGGCAATGGCTTTGTACCCTCCTGCACTGATAACGGAGCATATGTTTCAACCCAGTGTCAGTTAGGTGGACAGTGTTGGTGTGTGGATGCCGATGGCAAAGAGATCTTTGGCACACGCCAGTATGGAGTCCCAAATTGTAGTGAGTTTGGCCTTTGTGTGTATTTAATTGAATTTTCATTATGTTCCATGATGCCTCTTCAGCATGTTTGGTAACAGCAAATCTGATATGACTGATATTAATCAGTAACAGAAGTAATATCCAAGTAGTTAGAAAGTACATTGAAATATATCTTTGAACATATTGCAAACTAATCATGTTCATGGTGCTTTTAACTGTGCAATTTATTCTTTAGTCATTGTGATCTTAAGCTTGTCTGAGTGGTTCAGAATGGAGTTTGTGCACTGACTAATGTTGTGGTTCTTGTTTGTTTAGGCACGGGAGTGAAGGACTGTCTGTCTGAGAGGAGACAAGCCCTCTCCAGGCTTTTTTATGGCCCAGCTGGAGACTTGTTCTCCATTTCCAAAGACACCCTCTCTTTCCCTGGTACTTGCAGTCCTGAATTCCAGGAGCTTTTGGCAAACTCTGGTCTTCTTCAGTCGTTGCCAGAGTTGGAGCGTCCAAAGGTCGGAGACATCTTATCAGAGGTCCTCCAAGGGATGTTTCCCTCTGGGGCTCTTGCCCTGAAAGCTCTTGCTCATACCACAAATCCCAAGAGACTCCAGGAGAATCTCTTTGGAGGAAAATTCCTAAAGAACGCTGGCAATTTCAACTTCAGCAGCACTGTTGGAAACAGTGGTACTTTGAATTTCAGTCAAGTTTTCAGGCAAGTTGGTCTGATGCAAGCTGTGACCGACTTGATGCAGTTGGCCAAGACAGTTACAGATGACTCTGCCAGTCTTAAACTAGACCAAGAGATTTCTGATGCATTTGGTCGTTCGGTGAACCTGAAAAACAATCAAGATATGATTAAACTTGTTTCAATGGCTCTTGAGAATGAGCAATTTCTAACTGTCCTTCGAGAAGCAATCAAACAGTTGAAGGCAAAAGAAAGCAGCCAGTTGGGTCAACTGTTTCATGCCATTTTTCAGAAATCAGATGTTTGCAAGTCTGTGACTTCAACCTCAACTCTGTATGTGCCCCAGTGCTTAGAGGATGGACGGTACCAGGAAGTTCAATGCCAGGACTCAGAGTGTTGGTGTGTGGACTCTCGCGGTCTGGAAATAACAGGTTCTCGGATCACTGGGTCCAGACCGAGATGCTCATCCCAGTGTGAGAAAGAACGTCAGATGGCGATTGCAGTCAAAGCCAGCAGTTCTGCAGGATCTGAGGTCTTCATTCCTAAATGTGAGACTGATGGTGCTTATGTTGCACTTCAGTGCCTTGGCAAAAGTTGTTTCTGCGTGGACCGTTCTGGAACAAAACTCAGCATTCAGAGTTCAGGAAGCTCTGTTCAATGTGAGTCTTAATGCTAAACACAAATTATTAATTACAGAAGATCATTCCTGTATTCATGCATTTAATTCAGTGATCTGGCACATATGTAATAAACAACTGGCCAAACATATCAATTATGCATTATAAAGGCTTTATTATATTGTTTTTTTCTTATTTCTATAATGAGCAACTACAGAAACCGGAAATGCAGAATGTAATCCTATTAACTGTGATTATTCAAGTCTGAAATGTAAAAGTTAGATTATGACTTTTTTATATGTTTTGTTATGATTTAAATGATTAAGTTAAGTCATATACTCATTGTATATCATGTTTTATTAATATTCCTCTTTAGGTCCAACAAGCTGCCAGGCAACAGCGACCCAACAATTCTTGTCCACAGTCCACTCTGTTTTCTCTGATACATCTTCTATAACCCAGCTTTCTGAAGTGTACATCCCTCGTTGTGCCAGTGATGGCAGCTGGCATCAGATCCAGTGTGATGGACCTCCAGAACAAGCAACTGAGTTCTACCGTGAGTGGGTTCGGATCATAAATTCCGGACAAGACTTGCCAGTTTCAGAAGTTCTGGGAATTCTGCGAGCCTTTGCAAGAAACACAGAAGCAATGGCTTCATTCAGAGTCTTTGTATCTGAATTGTTCAAAGCTGGGCAACACCGCGTGTTCCCCATCTTGGCAAGATTTGGGAAGTTCTCTGATGTTCCATCTGACATTTTAGATGGGAACAGCAAGGCCATTTATGGACCATCAGTTTTTCTGAATCCGTTATCATTATGGAGACTGATCAGAGGAGAGGATGCCGGTTATCCAGGCCCACTATCAGATTTCAGTCTTCCTCTTGGGAGCTTTCACCTGCGTCAGTGCTGGTGCGTTAACCCTCAAGGAGACATGCTAGCAGATAGCAAGGCTCCTGTTGGACAAATCCCCAAATGTGAGTTATACACTATAGCAATTTGTGTATGTAGTCCCATTACTATCAAATCTGCAACATCTTTTCAAATATATTTTTTTAGAATTTATTTAAATCATCTTCCTAAGATCTCTTTTGTGTGTCTCTTCAGGTCCAGGTCCATGCTCTATGGTTCAAAACCAGGTCTCTGAGTTCCTGAAGCAGGCTGAAGAGCTCATCTCCGCTTCAAACGACTCTCATGTGCCTGTGGGTTATGGTTTTCTCCTGGCTGAGAGTGTCTATCTGAGCCCTGAGGAGCTGGAGCAGATGCGCACCTCAAAGATCCCCGTCACTCAGACTCTGCTGAGCAACACCAACTCTGCGCTGAGACTCGCAGCTCATTCCAGTACAGTCTATTGTTTAATCGGTCTCAAAATAAAAAAATTCAGAAGTATAGCAGTGTTCAAAAGTCTGAGACAAAATCTGAATGCCTTCACTAAGACTTAATTTGTTTTCACTTCACGACAGCCCTACATTTCTACTGGCAGAGCAGACTGATGGCCGATGACAAAGACAGACAGAGTTTAATCCTGGGATACCAGCCTTACATCCCACAGTGTGATGCTTATGGTCAGTGGCTGCCCAATCAGTGCTACCAAAGCACAGGTGAGACTATACTATTTGATCATGATCACAATATTTCATGTGAAAGGCTTAACACAAACTGCACTTACAGTAAATGTAAATTACTCCTGTGATGGCCAAGCTGAATTTACAGCAGTCATTACTTCAGTCTTCTGTGTCATATGTCTCTTCAGAAATCATGCTGCCCAAGAAAATTTTGAAAACAATTGTGCAACAGTTGTGCTGCTTAATATTTTAGCGGAAACTGTGATTAATTCTTTGTAGAAAGAACATACGTTTTCTTTTATTTTTTAAACAATCTGTAAGCCTTCACTGTCACCTTTGATTCATTGCATCCTTGCTGAATAAAATCATACATTTCTTATAAATAATAATCTTACTGATGACAAGTTTTTGAATGGTGGTGTATATTTTGGTAATATTTTAATTTACTGCATTGTGGCTGAAGAACAGTATTAATTTCTTTAAAATGAATCTTCGTGACATCACAAAATGTATTTGCAGTTAATTTTCTCCTAAGTTTGTTTTCGCTCTGTTTGATATCACAGGTTACTGCTGGTGTGTTGATGAGGAGGGAAGATACATCACTGACTCTCTGATGTTTCGTTCTGCACCCTCTCGGCAGTGTGAGAGTATCTCTAAACATTTTAATAATCAAAGTACCGTATTTTTTGGACTATAAGTTGCACCTAAGTATAAGTCACATCAGTCCAAAAATACGCCATGATGAGGAAAAAAACATATATAAGTCGCACTGGACTATAAGTCACATTTCTTTAGAACCAAGAACCAAAAGAAAAGATTACCGTCTACAGCCACAAGAGGGTGCTCTATGTTTTCAGTGTAGACTACATGAGAAGTGAGCAGCATAGAGCGCCCCCTCGTGGCTGTAGACGGTAATGTTTTCTCTCGGTTCATTTCTCTTGAGCCATGTCAAATTAATTTTGATAAATAAGTCGCACCTGACTGTAAGTCGCAGGACCAGTCAAACTATGAAAAAACTATGTGCGACTTATAGTCCGGAAAATACGGTAGTTATTCTTACTGCTTGTTCTGTTGTTTGTGTTTTAACTTCTTGATTGTGAATAAATATGTAAGCTGATTTGTAAAAATAAAATGGTCCCCCAGGTCAAACTATGTGCCAAAGGATTCAAAGTAACTTCCTGCTCTCTGATTGGACGCAAACAAGCTCTAATATCACTTACACATACAGCCCATCATGTGAGGAGGTGAGGCTTTCTTTCTGCACTATTTGGATTGTATTGTACATACAAAAGACATGCTATGGTAACCACTGAAGGTTTAAATTTCATATTTGTCTGTCTCGTTGTGTGTTTGCATGCATATCTGTAGGACGGTGAGTTTTCGGTACTCCAAAAACCCGGTACTGTCCGTTTACAGGGGTTGTGCGTAAGTCCTATAACCGGACAAGTCATCCAACCTGCCATCACCAGTCCTTCTGGAGAACTGCAATGTAATTGTTTCAACCATTCATCTGTACAGTGTGATTTATTACCGCATGTTCTTGGATCAACAACCTCATTTGATCAAATAATATATTGTCAATCGATCACAAGCCTGTCCCTGCCCCTGCTATTTTTGAATTCATATAACATTTTAATTCAGCTTGTCCAAAAGTATTTTTAAATGGGAATCCGTAATTAAATTTTGTAAAAAAAAAATCACAATATTACTATTTTTACTGTATTTTTGATTGAATAAATAGTGCCTTGGTGAGAATAAGATAATTTTAGTAAATATAAATGAACCGCTGATAATCTCATCACATGGGGACATTATTCAAAAGTTGAGAATTTTTGCCCGATCTCAGAAGATATCTGAATGGTTGATAGTAATTTTGTTCCAGCATCAATATTCAGTACCATGTAAAGAAGAGAGGCATTGAAAAAATTGTCATGTCAGACCCATGTTGTGTGTTGTAGGTCCAGGTTGGTGTTCTCTACAGAAAACTCTGGCATTGCATAGAGAGATCGGTGTGGGCTATGAGCCTCAGTGTGTGCAGGACGGGCAGAGATTCTCACCCCTGCAGTGTGACCTGTCCTACTGTTGGTGTGTTTCTCAAAGCGGTAAGGAACTGCCAGCGACATTCACCAACCGCAGCACAGGACAAACCCCAGCCTGCGACAGTAAGTAAATTAGGTCACATTTTGCATTTATCTAAAGTTGTGCCATATGCTTGTGGCAACATGATTTCCCTTATTTGTTTCTCTTTTCAGTTCCTGAATGCCCCCTTCCATTTGAAGATATTTCCCATGGTGCTGTTCTGTGTAGCACTGTGATTGTTGCGGGTCAGCAGACGCAGCGATGTGAGCTGTTCTGTGACCAAGGTTATGTCAACACCCTTCCTGTCACCAGCTTCCTGTGTGATCCCCAGGGGAAAAACTGGCTTGATGATGCTCCACAGTCCTATGCCTGCCAAAGTAAAGGCCACACACACACACACACACACACACACAAACACACACAGTCCTATTTACCTGTTGAAACACACACAGATTGTTGCAGTATGTCCTTAAGAGATCTGTCTTTCTATGAAATCTTATTGCTCTAATTACTCTTTATCTGTTTGTACTGAGCAACTGAGTGTCTGTGATGTCCATCAGAGCCTCAGGGTTTGCAGACAGTGCAGGTGTCCGTACAGCTGAAGCTGTCCCTGGCTGAGGGTCAGCAGAGTTGCAACAGCCAGAGTTTTGAATTTCAGGCTGCTTTGCTGCGAGACATGAGAGCTACAGGCCTCTGCAGCCTACAGGTACAGTCCAGTCTGTTAAGTTACAAGGATTCTTTTGATGGGTATTGATGCACAGTTTTGATGTGCATAATGGTTCCTTTGTGAGGAATCCACTTCCCACATTTTTCCCAGTTTTATTACATATGTCCATGAATAAAACTTTTGTGAAGGAAAGAAAAAAGAAGCAGCAGCACAATATTATAAAGACAACATGTTTTAAAATCAAATAAAGGGCTTTAATTTTTTTTCATTTTACTAAAGAGAAAGCAAATTGTTCCAATGTATTCTTAAAATATTTATATTGTATTTAGTTGGCAATACCTATATCTTTAATATCTTTTTATCTATCCAGAAATGTGTATAATATTAAGTGTTTAAATGTGTAATATGTAAAAATAATTTAAACCATGGTTGTTAATAGAATAAAATGTTTATTTTTATTTTTATGATTTGCTTAAAAATATGTATTTAATGTCTTAAGTTAGATTTGACCGCCCTAAAAATGTAATTTTGTAAAAACCTTTGCAAGTGAACACAAACTTTTCTGTGTGAACGCAAACTCCCATCTTTTTTTTTTTTTCTCACCATGTTCTTTTTGATGCTATGTAAGGGATCACTGAATCCCAATTTGAAAACCCTGTACAGGATTAATACAGCAATTTTCCCGCTAATATAATTTTAGATTGATAAAAAAACAAGAGGAAAAATTGTCATTAGTCTGCAAGAGTCATATTTAATATGTAGATGTTGTTGGCTTGCAGGACAGCATTACAACACTTTTATTAAAAAGACATTCAGAAAGCAAGGGCTTTTATTCACATATGCTTTTTCTTAGTTGAAATGTCTTGATATGTTGCATCAATGCATGTCTGTTTAATTTGCTTGCTTGTTTGTGTCTTCATATGTGTTAGCTGACCTCATCTGGCCAGACCAGCTCTGTTGCAGTCTGTGACGAGTCATCTGTGTCTCTTGAGTGTTTGAATGATAAGGAAGTCACTGCACACATCACCTTTAGGGCCAGACTCTCCGACCTGCCAATAACATCTCTCCCTGATCTCCATGACATTGGTGTGAACCGCTTTATTGCACCTTATTTAGTCCATTTCTGTACACATAACCATATTTGATATCTTAAATCAGATGCATTTAATTTCACACTGGCATTACTCTGAATTAATAATGTTTATTATTCCATCTGCTTTCTTTCGAAATAAATGCATGCGTTTATTTTTCAGATGTGGCACTTAGCGAGGAGAGGTTGTTAAATGGCGTGGAGGAGTTAATCCAAAGTGGGTCATACCGGTCAATCTTCCTCTATGAGCGTTCTCTCGCTCTTTCTATTCCTCCCTCATTTAGCTGCACGGATGGCTATAAGCAGCTCCCACAATCCACCGGGTGTGGTAGGTTGGCTTCTGTACTTGTGTACAACAAAGCAAAATGTCTTTACTAGTGTTTCTGAATATGCACCTATAAAGTTTTCTATAACCAATGCATATTTTAGCTTACTGGAATAAAAAAAAGTGGTGTGCAAAATGTGTAAAGGTACTTGTTAAGGTGTTTGCAAGATTTCTAACTGCATACAACTTTCCCTCCTCCTCTGTTATTAATCCTTGTTCTGTATTTGTCAAACTTTCTCCTCTTTTCCCCCACTTGACACCACCATTACCCAAACTTAATCACTCTGTTCCCTGTGTGTTTGTGTTTTTATCCTCTCTCACACGCAGTGGTGTGTCCAGCTGGTTCTTTTTCTAGTGGCGGTGTGTGCACTTTGTGTCCCCGTGATACATTTCAAGTGGAAGAAGGTCAGGCCTTCTGTTCTCCCTGCCCCTCGGGAACGTCCACTGTGGCCCAGGGAGCCTTCAGTGCTTCTCACTGTGAGTACAGGCCAAGAGTAGCAGGTCTAGATGGCTGCAGTTATACATGGCAGATCTTTCAAAATGTAGATCACAGGCTTCAGAGGCAAATTCTTTTTTTCATGGTTTAAAGTCTTGTTTTCATTTTTGTCCTTTTGATATCTTAAGGTCTTACTGAGTGCCAGCAGAGTAAACGGAGTTGTACAAAGAAAGGGGAGTTCCTGTCAGCCCAGAAGGATCCCATGTCTGGCAGATGGTTTTGTGTCTCTTCACAGGGGGAGGAACTTTCTTGGACATCTTCTGATGATCCAGTGACTGTTGAAGAGTGCAAAGGTATGTGTTACAGTCAGTGTTAGGGAGGAACTAAGTAAAAATAGTGATGCTACTAACTTTTACATTTTAAATAGTGTGAGAGTTATTTGCAGTTGGGGCAGTCGTGGCCTAATTGTTAGAGAGTTGAACTTGTAACCCAAAGGTGGGTTACATGGGTTTGAGGATCAGTTCCAGCAGGGATTATAGGTGGGAGGAGTGAATGCCACAACTGAGATTTGAGGCACCAAACCTCCAATTGCTCACTGCTCCAGGTGTGTGTGTGTGTGTGTGTGTGTGTGTGTCTTCACTACTCACTGCTTTGTGTGTACACTTGGGATAAATGATGAGATAAATGCAGAGCACAAATTCAGAGTATGGGACACCACATACGTCACAACACTTAAATGTAGTGGAACTTTTCCAGTAACGCAGCTTTTTAAAACGAGAAGGTGCAAAGTGAAAAATCATACTGTCACTTGATTCATCAGACTCATATTCAGTATTTGGGTGTTTATTTTAGTGACTTGATTTGTTCAGAGAGTCTGTCAAAAAATGATTTATTATTTAAAGCATGCATAAATGAAAAACTCCCCTTATGTATTTTATAAATGCATGTTATTGATCTCACTGGCTACGTATACATGCACCCAAATAATCAGTTTGTAATCGGATTGAAAAACGTTCATATATACACTTTAATCGATCCGATTGAGCTCGATCCGAATGAAATTTCGATCGGGTTGAAGGGGGTGGTTTATTCCTCTTCTAATACGATTGAGCGTGCATGTTGACACTTGATCGAATTGAACCATGAAACTGAAAGGACTGCGCATGTGCAATAACGCAGAAATAACGTATGACGCACGGAACGTCTTCCTTTTGAATAAAGTGTTGTATAAATGCGTGTCCTGTCATTATAAAACTCTCATTACACTCTGAAACTGTGAAGTTGAGCAGGACAGCCTTGTTTTTGATACTCATCCACAGACAACCCGTTTTGGGCATGGGCATTTTTTTCTCGCATGATAAATATGAGCAGCACAGCGGTTTTTATGTTTATTTATCCATAAAGGTGTATATAATAATTCTGCTGTTAAAAACAAATAAAGAAACCATGTAGGAGAATGGTTATGTGCAAACAGTGAGAAACTCAATATTATCTATGTCACTTTCACTTTTCACTTTCACTATTTGAGCAGTGTGCGCATGTCTAAAAAAAAAAATCCAATTTGAAGCTTGTGACATATAAACGCGCACAATAACCGGATCACTTTTACCGTTCATGTACACTACAATCAGATTCGTCAATCGTAATGAATTCAGTCTGATTGAACCAAAAAGTGTGCCTGTAAACATAGCCATTGTGAGTGATTCATCCATGAATTTGTTTAATTATTTTAAAAGTTTTTGACCTCTTTATTTAAACAAAATATCATAATTCGATCTTCTGGAGAAACCTGTTCTCTTTGGTCACATATGCTGAACTTCTCCAATCATTTGGTCCACTTAAACCCTGTCCCTTTCTTACAGTTGTCTGCAGTTTTGCTTTTAAAACTGCTTCCATTCAATCAATAGAACCAAGTCCCCCTAGTGAGCTACAATTCGAATGTACCTTCCACAAGCCTTGCTAAAGTATCAGTTCAACGGTGCTTATAAATGGGCAAATCTTTATCAATATGAAAGGACAAACAATATCTGACTTAATGTATGTATGCTCAGTATATCATTCTTTGTGTGTCTGCAGTAATGGAAAAGTTTGCGGTGGTTGCCTCTTCCTCCCTGCTGCTTAAATCTGAGAGTGCTGAAATACTGAGCTCTGAGTCTTCAACCCAGCCAAAGGAGAAACAGCTCAGGAAGTGTGTGCTTGGTGAGTTACACTGTTATATATTGCAGTTGTGCACCTGTACTTGAATTAGCCAGATGTACACTCAGACTTTTAATAACTAATGTTGATCACATCCCTCTCTGTTAGATTGTGCCCTGGAAGATTCATGCCAACATCTGGCTATTTTCAGGGATAAAGAGAAAACTTTCTGTGAACTGTATAGCACAAGTGTGGATAATGTTGAATGCAGGACCTCTGAACAAGTATGAAGGATATTTAAGTGTTATAATTTGGCATTGAGTCTTTTTTTTTTTTGGTCTAGTGAAAAGTGTCATGATTATTGCTAAAAAGAGTCTTGTGGTTTGTTTGGCATTGCAGAGCAAAGGGTTTTTGGGAAATGATGGTGCGGAAATGTTCCAAACTCTCAACTGTGTTCTGAAAATAAAAGCAGATGAACCTGGTCTGATTGTGCTGAGAAAGAAAGGTAAGATTATCAGATAAATCATTAAATCCCAAATGTTCTCGGTTTGGTTAGTTATTGTGAGTCACCTGGACCCCTTATTGGTTACACATAGCAATAAAACGTGGCGATGCATACAATATCATGAGAGTTTGAGTTTGTCTGAATAGAGAATTAACTTTTCTAAAAGGGAAAGAGCATATTACAATAAAATATTATCAAGATACATAATTGAACTCCAGTCCCAAAGATTCATTTGTGGTTTGTAAGTAATGATTTTAACAAAGTGGTTTAGTCATCTGTGGACACAAGAATAAAGCAAATTGTAATAAAAACATTCCTGAAACTTGTTCTTTTATGAGATGAATGACTTGATATTTTTTGACTTCTCTCAGGAACAGATTTCCCAGTGTCTGGTTATTTTTGGGTGGCCCAAAAGCATTTAGATGCACTTGCGTTTCTTGCCCATGATTTAAATAACATCTCTTCTTCTTCCTTTCTCTTTTACTCTCCACTCTTCATCTTCTGAAAGGTCATGAATTCAGCACAGCAGGCCCGAAGAGTTTTGAGAAGCTGAGTTTCCGTAAGACCGGTTCTGGAGTGTATCGGACACTTGTGTTTGATGCGCATGGAACTACTCTGGCTGACGTCCATCGCTTCTGCGTCAACTCTTGCAGTCGTGAGAGCTGCTGTGATGGATTCATCCTTAACCAGAATGTCCTCGATGGAGGTCAGAGGCACTTTCACTCATTACAAGCAAATGTAGCAATCACTACAATACAAAATAAGTCGTGTCATGCTTATTCAAACTGGGGAGGGCACGTGGCCACACATTTCTTTGACTATGTCTTTTGACAATCTTTTTAGCTGTATGTATCACATCTGTGTTTAATGTTGTTAAATGGCTTGTTTCGTGTCGTGCAGGCTCTATCATGTGTGGGCTCCTGAGCGCTCCTTCAGTGCTGCAGTGCAGTGAGGCAGACTGGGATGCGAGGGGCGTGGCCTCCTCCAGCCGCATCTGTGGTGCTGGTATCCAATACAGCAAACAACTGAAACGTTTCACTTTCAACTTTGGCGGACAGAACTTTACCATCAGTATGAATCTTTGTATACGTACACACTCCAGATTTCATAACAAGCAGTTTTAGACTGTGCACAAATATGTTTAAATGTTGTCTAGAACTTGCACAACTTGGTTCAGCGGTTATTTGACCTTTATCAAATGTTTAGTTTCCAGTGGTTGCTCTGTATTGCTTCATTCTGGTGTTTTTTTCCCCCTCTTGGTACCCGTGTTATAAACTCAAACATTTAGAGATTTTACACTCTCTGACTGATTTTGAAATTCAATTGTATGTCTTATATACAGTATGATGGGCATTGTAATGGAAATTAACATTTCTTGTAGATGATGCAGCCTTACCGGCATCCAGCAAAAATAAAACAGGCTACCAGGAAACTCTCTTTAGCTTCCAACGTATCTACCTTTGGAAAGGTTTGGAAATAGTCTGCATGCCACTAATAAACCATTTTAAAAGCCTGTCATAAACAAAAGCATATATTTAAAGGAATTATGATCTAGCTTTTATTCTTGTATAGTCTAATGGTTATAATTTACATCTTCAGAGTCTGATATGAACACGCGTCCGAAAACTCCCTCGGCTTGCATTGGATCAGCTGTTTTAGAAGATTCCAAAAGTACACTTTCTGGTATGAATGAATGAAATAAAGCCAAACTAGTTTTACAAATATATATGTACTTGTTAAAGCATTTTTTGTGCTTAAAAGTAAATTGCACTTTTTCAAATTAAATTGTAAAATATATATTTAAATGTTATTTTTTTTCTTTCTAAATTG
This sequence comes from Carassius auratus, assembly GCF_003368295.1. NCBI lineage: Eukaryota > Metazoa > Chordata > Actinopteri > Cypriniformes > Cyprinidae > Carassius > Carassius auratus. Next base: position 92,280 of record NW_020528832.1, on the reverse strand, counting down.
ATCTTCTGTCCATTTAGACTCAATAAAGGAGATATTTGGTGTTCTGGAGGACAGTGATGTACAAGTCGACCCAGAGAGGGAACTTCCCAGTCAGCTTTACTGGATCTTTAAACACCAATACACTTTCCAGGAGGCACAGCTGTGGTGCCTGAAACGTAAGATGCAATAGCCTCATGAGAAGCTATTTGCTTACACCTAAATACAGTACTTACTAGTACTGTATTTAGTACTTACATGTCTGTGCAGTGCAAGAATCTTTCACATTCTGATCTGTGAATATGGGATTTGGGTTTCAGGCTGCGGAGAAGAACAACTCTGTCACGTATCCGACATTCGTGATGAAGGCCCTCTGTATTTTGCATGTGCATTGTATCCTGACACGCGTGTATGTGGGGCGTATGACAAACCTCTCAGGCAGGCGTGCAGTTTAGTGATGACACAGAGACCTCAGAATGCATACCAGAAGAACGGTGAGTCATTTATACACAAAAAGGCCATGCTTTCACTACAATTAAGTGATGATTTAATTTATGATTCAAAAGTATGGTTATTTTAATTATTTAGTTCCATTGCATTTGAAATAATGAAAACACAATAACTCAAAAGTTATTTTGTTGTCATACCCCATTCCTCAGATAATCACATATACTGTACACTATATATTATACTATATTGGACAAATGCAGATTCATGACTGTGGTCTATGGTAAAGTCTGATGTCTTGATATTTCACAGCTGCTAAATGCTTCTGCTGCTGTCAAAAGTGCCAATCTTATCTGTTGACATCTCAGAAATTGTTGTTTCATGACCCCTTAAGTGTGAAATCTAATGGAAATCCCACCAGCCAAAATTCAGATCGTTCTCACACTCACTCATTTAAAATTCACATGAAGTTACACACAATGGTATCACATTTTGTAGCAATTTAGTGATTTTCTACTAGCATTTATGCGATCCATGCTACTAAAGCTACTAAGCTTTTTTTCACTTTTAGCAGATATAATGATCTAGAATTTACAATAAAAGTGTGCCCAAAAGCACACTTGGAAGTTTGTATTTGTATAAATGTTCCACTGTCTTTTTACCAACCTATTGCGCCAAAGAGCTTTTGATCAAGTTCTGACATCACTTTCTTTCCCTCGTGCAGTTTCTCTTTTAGGAAGTGTGAAGAGTTTCTACGGTCGTGTTCCTTTTAAGAAGATGGTGTCCTACTCTGTACGCAGTCGAGTCAGTCTGTCCAGTAAATCTATTACAGAAGGGTGAGTGGAAAACCAACAAATTTGTTTCCATCTCAGTTTATTTGTTTCCTCCATGCATAATGCCGTTTTAATTTTTTGAGCAGGTTTTTTGAGTGTGAGAGGCGATGTGATGAAGATCCATGCTGCCGTGGCATAGGATATGTCCGAGATTCAGGTGTACCTAGTACGCAAGAACCTTTTCACTCAGACGAGTCTCGTAATACACAACTCATCTTGGTTCACATTCACTCAAAGCATATGTATGTGATGTGTGATCTGTTGAATGAAGCCACTCACAGTTGGTCTCTGTTTTGCGTTTGTACAGGATCAGATGTGTTGTGTCTAACTCTGAATAGTCTGGGTATCCAGACGTGTGGTGAGAATGACGATACTAACTGGAGGATTCAGGACTGCTCTCCATCCAAAGTGCAGACTGAAGTCTATCCCTTCGGCTGGTATGAAAAGCCAGGTATATCTGAAATCCATGTGCCTTTTCGAACTCTGTGTATTTCAATAAATGGAGAATTCCCATTATGTGACTTTTTGAAGTATAAATGACTCTCAACATCAGATTTGTTTATCTCTGTAGTAAACCAATGGATAAAGAATCCCAGTGTGTGTCCACCATTTAGTCTCCGCTCTCCCTCAAAGAACGGTAAGAGTCTCTTAAATAAATAATACCTTACTGTTTCCTAACAAATGTATTATTTTGTATTACTAGATAGTAATTTAATTCAGTCATTTATGTAATTTTCACACTTCATTCTTGATTTTATTGCTTCTTTGCAAGCAGCTGATTTGAAGAACTGGAAGCAATTGGACGCCAGCTCTGTCAAGGTGGATTCATCTGTATCAGCTTTTGACATCGTCCACATAAGCAGAGATATAGCAGACGATCTGGATAAAGTCAGAGACTGGTGTCTATCTGGTAATGTTTCTAACTTTGTTGTGGTTTTTGTTTTTTTTACTCAGAACTTTTACAGGAAGCTGATGTGTTCGATCCACACGTTACATGCTGAACACAGAGCAATTTGATGTAGCAACATGCAGTTTGCTTTCGATCTGAATAAATATTGCATTTCTTATGCTCACCAAAGCTGCATATGTTTAATCAAAAATACAGTATAAAGAGTATTATTTTGAGATATTGTCACAATTTAAAATATCGGTTCTATTTGAATGTGTTTTAAAATGTGATTTATTCCCGTGATAGAAAGGCTGAAATAATATACAATCCATTCATAAATAATATTAATTACATTTTAAGTGAATTAGTAATAATAATAAGAATAACATATTTAGTTTTTTGCAATTTACAGTACAGATAGTATGTGGTTATCCTTGTCTTCTGATAACTTTTTGCTCTTCTGTAGCCTGTGAGGAGAGTGAGTCCTGTTCAGCTGTGTCTGTTGATAGCAGAGAGTCAGCCATGAGATGTGTGATGTATCCAGACACACACACCTGCCTTTCTACAACCAGCGGCCAGCGCTGCTTCCTAGTCACCAAAGAGCCTGCTCGGGCGGTTTACGTCAGGACAGGTGGCACCACAAAACATTCTTCAGTTTATTCAGAGCGTCTGATCTCTTTCACCCCGACAACACAGATGTCCAAACATTTCTTTATAGGTTTACGACCAGAGTTGACTTCTGTTTCCATTCCTGATCACGGGACACTTCTCGGAGAGAGCGAGGTGAAACCCATAACTGGCTCAGATAGCAAGCGTGTAACCTATTTCCTGGGTGTCCCTTACGCTCGTCCACCAGTCGGAGAGCTCCGCTTCAGCCCTCCGCTGCCAGCTGACTGGACCGGTACCTGGAATGCCACGTTTTCTCGGTGGGCAACTGTATTTGCAGAATGTGAATTAACATACGTGTATCCCATAAAGTTGACTGGCTGGCTTACTGCAGAATTAGTAAAGTCACTTTTCCGGAGTGTGATCTGGTTTGTTTTATCATAACTGTTTTAGATCCAGCTGTCTTCAACCTGGTGATCCCGGTGACTCCACCTCCAGTGAAGACTGTCTGTACCTCAATGTGTTTGTTGCTAGTAGTGTGGTAAGACCCACATGAGCTCAAAACAAGCATAGATACATATATAAATAAATAAATAAATTATTTTATTTATATATACATGTACACTACTATTCAGATGTTTCCAGTCGGTAAAATATATATATATTTTTTTACTGGCCCCAGATTTCTGAACAATATAATAAATACACTAATGTAATGTTACAACTAACTTTGTTCTTTTTTCTCAGTTCTCATTCTCACGGGCTTTTGCGTATGTTAATACTGCTTTCATAAACCACTGTATCTGCTGACGGTGGTGTAAATGCTGTTATTGGTATTCATAGTACACTTTTTCTGTTTTGCCACAGGGAAAGAACTCTCCGGTTCTGGTGTTCTTCCACAACTCTGGATCGGGTCTCTTAGATGGGTCTTACCTCGCTGCTGTTGGCAACATAATTGTAGTGACAGCCAGTTTCAGGGTGGCCGCTTTCGGTTTCCTCAGTGCAGGTTCCCAAAAACACACAAACACATATAAACATGAAAGTGTTCATATATACAACTTGATATAATGACTCTAACCAGCCCCACAAATGTCTTCTATTTTAAATATATTTTAAATGTAATGGCAAATCTAAACTTTCTGTAGCCACTACTCCAGTCTTCAGAGTCACACGATCCTTCAGAAATCTTTCTCATACGCTGATTTGCTGCTGAAGGAAGAATTCTTATTATCAAAGTTGAAAGCAGTTGAGCTGCTTAATGTTTTTGTGGAAACCGTGAAACATAGTTTTCTGGATTCTGTGATGAAAAGAAAGTTCAAAGTTCACCTTTAAACAGTTTAATGCATCCTTGCTTAATAAAATAAAATACTGTAAGTCGCATTGGATAAAAGCATCTGCTAAATGCATAAATAAATTAAATGAAAAAAAAAATAATAATAAAATACATTTTGGTTTCAGGACCAGTTCTCACTATTAACTAGTTGCATATTACTAGCATACTGGTTGTTTATTAGTACTTACACAGCAGGTATTAATCCTTTATTCTGCATGACCATATTTTTTTATTATATATCCTACACTAGAATTAAACTGTGTCCTGGAAGCTCTGTCGGGTTAGAACGAAATGACATTTTGCAAAAATGTGATACTTTATTCCATAAAATGGAATTCCAAAAAGAAAAAAAAAAGGAATGGATATGGTTATGGAATATAGTTATGTAATGTTCATGTGAGAAGTTCCATTCCCCACAGTAGTTGTTAAAATATTCAGATTCTTTTCTCCTACTTAAGTATGAAAAGGAGGCCTTTGAGTGGTCTGCCAGGATGAGCTTTCATTTTCCAGCCAAAAACAACACACAGTGAAAGCTGTGCAGAAGTGTGACTGGCTTCCTTACATTTCTTGAATTGTTTGTGACAATGGTATTTCCCAGCCAAACCTCTGTGGAGGTGTGAATACGTTATTAAACATAAAAAATATATATTTATTTCTTGATTTTTCAGTCATTTATTTCGAATCTTCTTGCATCACAGCTTTCAGAATCAGAATGAGCTTTATTGCCATTTAATATATGTGTGGAAAACACATTTGGATATGCCTGATGGTGAATTGAATTCTGTTGAATCTGTGTAGATTCCAGTGCTCTGCCGGGGAATTATGGGTTGCAGGACCAGGCAGCTGCTCTGGGATGGGTTCAGAAGAACATTGCTCTTTTCGGAGGAGACCCCACTAAAGTCACTGTAGGGGCAGAGAGAAACGGTGCCGACATTGCGAGTCTTCATCTTACCTCACCGTCAGCTTCATCACTTTTCCGCCGAGCTTTACTAATGGTAAGAACAGAACTCTTAAGTCCCACTGCTGGTGACATTACACAACTGTTTTATGTCACATGTCTGTAGTCACATTTGCAGAAAGAGCAACGTTCGCCAGTCTAAAAATAATGATACAAGGTTGCACAAGCGTCTTAAAACATTCAGCCTCAAAGTTTCGTAAGCCTAGGTTTAAATAAACACATGCTTTGCTTGAGGAACTGTTTTAAATGTTTCAGATGATTCTCTGACAAAAAGTCTGTCTATTTCCAGTCCACACACAATGCCTTTATATATCCTTCGATCAGCTTTTGAGCTCCTGGAACGAATCAGCTGGGATTTATCAAAGCACCTCCTCATAGTTGTCTTCCACAGTAGCCAAACTGTCAAGCTGGTGGTTTTGTGTCATGTAGACAGACCTCCACCTCTTCTTCACGCTAAATCTCTTTTTCTCTGGCTTCTCTTGCTGTCCCAGCAAAGACAGGTAGGAAGAGACACTGTTCTGAACCCCATAGCTGACCCCTGAAGGGCTTGTGCTCTGTTGGACGAGCTCCGAGCTGAGCAAGGAAAAGTGCATTAGTATTATAGATGTTGTCTGAAAATACTTTTTAAAAAAATGCTTTCGTGTTCATATGATAGTTCAAACACTTATCAAATAAATTAATTTCAGTTTTGGTGGAGAAACAAAAAGCAAAATTGTTAAATATACACTACCATTCAATAGGTCAATAGGTTTTTCTCCCCAAATAAATTAAAACTTTTATTCAGTAAAAAATTAAATGCTGTTCATTAGAACTTTTGATTCATAACTCATCAACAGTAAATTTGAATCACTTTCACAATATAACAGTTTCTGCTGTGTTTTGGTCCATAAATGCAGCTTTGGTGAGCATAGATGACTACTTTCAAAAACATGAAAATATTACTGACCCTATACATTTGAGCGGTAGTGTAGGGAACAAAATTTGAGTGGCTGTTATTGATTGTATTACCTGTTCACTGCTCTCCAGTCAAAAGCTTTTCTCTCCTTAGGTGTTTTTGTGATCTTACTCAGGGGTGTTTCACAGGCGGTCAGGCATGGGCCAGTTAGAACACAGCACAGTCCATCTGCTATATCTGAACCAGAGCAAGAGGGAAAAATCTGCATCAAACCGATAAAACTGCTTGTTTTTTGGTTTACCAGAGTAGTGTTTTTTTTCTATTATTATTATTTAGTAGTAATAGTCATTTTTTATTTGTTTTTATTTTTGTTTTGTTTTTATTTACCAGAATAGTGGTTGACCAGATCTTCCAGACATTGAAATGTGAGACGTGGAGAGATGAAGTACCAGTTGTTTGGCATTCGAACTATTCGATAATGCTTAATTTTTCTGTGGCGCACAGATAAGGTGTACATACCTACAAAAATGCAAGCAACATGATTGTAACATCAGCCATATTACTGTATAAACCAACAGATTATTTAGAAGACCCTTAAATTGGCCTATTTATAAAACTCTGTCTGTCAGACAATTTTAAGTGGGCGGTTGTCATCCAGAATAGGCTGAAATATGGACCAGAACTGAAGCTCTGGCTGTTTGGCAATAGTCTAAAGTATAATGTTCCTTTTAAATGTGTATTCTGACCTTTTGTGCTCTCTCTGATCAGAAATGACCCCACTCGGTTTCCTGGGAGTTGCAGCAGTTCCTCAGCTTTTGGTCTGGTCACAGTTTCAAACAGCCAGCTGAGACCGGCAAGAATGTTTCCATTAACACTTAGAGAGCATTAAATAACTAGTGGAATCTAAATGAGAAGTAGCTAGTTTAGTTGGCGAGTCAGAACCTACCCATGGTAGACTTTTGTGGCGTGACAGTGTGGTATATAGTTCACTTCCTTAGTGTTGACCGAGTAGACCTTCCACCAGTACCCTTCCCTGAAAGAAAGGGAGACTTAATGCATGTGTAAAAATGCATGTGGACAGTGTGTACTTTTAAAGTTTATAATGATCAAAAACCAACATATTTCTATTTCGTGAAAAGCAGTTTTCTGTATACGTTAAACAGCAGAAGTTAACACGGCTTCAAGGATTCGAGCCCGGTTGTGCATTCACACATTACACCCAACAACTGTCAATGTTAATGAGGGCAAATATAGTTTAATAACATACTAACACTTCAATCATACAAACTCTCTCTCTATATTTATATATTTAGATGTTTCTAGAATGGCAATGAAAACTAATGACTGCTGAGAATTAAGCTTACGATCACATGAAGAAATTACATTTTTAATTATATTAATATAAATATAAAGGTATTTCAAATTGTAATAATATTTCACAAAATTGCTGGGGTTTTTTGTGTTTTCGAAGGAAGGAGGAAAGAAAAAAACCTATTTGTTGTAGCATATCTTGAGTAATCTTGTAAGCCATAACAGCATACTGTTAGCATACAGTGTTAAAAACTATTCTAGAAATATGTGATGATAATACTTACTCCGACACTATTTTCAGCCAATCTCCCGTTCGAAATATAGGCTCGCAGATATCAGGAGGAGGGTAGTTATCCAACACTACTGCTGTGTCATTCTCATCCACTAAAACAGAAAATATATATATATATATGTTCATAATGTTTATGTATGTTAGTTGTTTTTTATGTCAAAGATAACTTAGCTCTTTGGTTCTTGCGAATGAAACAAACCTGTATATTTGCGCAGTTGTATTAGGAAGTCATTTAGTATTAATTATTACTACTTAAGTTGCAATGCTAGGAAGTACTTCGAATATATTCCTTAAGCCTTTGAGCTAGCATTTTAACTTGATCATTTAATTCAAGAATGATGACTAAAAAGAAAAACAAACTTCCTTGTTTGTTACTATTAAGTCAAGGGTGTTACAAGCCAGTGTTGTGCGCTTGTGTCCAATTTTAGAGATTTCACGTTTTTTTTAGGTCGAACTCTAAATTAATTTGTTTTTGCCAGAATGGAGAAGTTCCGCTTATTCTATCGAATATTATTTCATTTCAAGGACAAACCACAGCTAACACTGCACATTATGTGTACACGGAGAACCGACATATGCTTAAGTATTAATACAGTTTGAGTCTCTTCACACACCACAACATCTGTAAATGATTGAAACGATGTGCCATCAGCCTACAATAACTCGGAACGTCACTTGAAACCAGTCACTTGAACAGAGCTCAGCATTTTCGTACCTCTTGGTGGAAGGTCTTCATTAGTACGAGCTTGTTTGAAATCCTCCAGGGTTCTTTGGCCGGCCAGAGTGGCTCCCATTGTCGGGTCTATTCCTACAAATTTACCACATCCAATCAGCCATCAGATGTCTTTCCAAACCCAGACAATCTCCCTTTCTTAAAGATTCTGTTATTGTTCTGTTGTACAACTTCCCACTGATGAGAGTATAAGGGCATGGCCTGAGTAAACGGGGAAGCTGTGTGTCTCACCACACTTTCCACTTCACAATAAGCAAAAATAGGAAGTGCTGAAATGAAACGGCTTTATAATCGCATGCAAATTAATTCAGGAATGCTCTATATATGGAAGAAATGCACAGCTTCTGGTAAACAGGTGTATAAATAGCAGTGGTATGCAAAGAAAACCACTCATGGTTTTGTGATTTTATGTTTTGAAATGTTTTGGAACCATAATAGATTAATATAAAATGTGTTCGTCTCCTTGACATTTGAGTCTTACAGCTCTAAATTCTCTCTCAATTCTCAAACGGAGTAACAAGTGTCTTGAAAGTAAAAAAACAAACGAATAAAAAAACACAATAAATGAGGTCTAGATGAAAATACTTCATCATGGTTCGGAAAAGGATCCCTTTTAAGTGGTCATATGCAGTGTTTAACAATTCTGTTGTCTGCTTCTAGGGTGGATCGGTGTTTTCTCCAGCTGTTGTAACAAGTATGTCTAAAGCCCAGGCTCAAACTGCATCTCTGGCTAGAGAACTTGGCTGCTCGGCCTCTGATATTTCACAGCTGCTGACCTGCCTGAGGAGTAAACCAGCTCAGACCATCAATGCTGCCCAGACCAAGGTACAAGGGGTTACATTTGAGAAGAAAATGCACATAACTGTCAAAAACGATCATTATTTTTGTTGCGCAACATCTTTGGGGTGTTTTTTCTGTGTAGTTGTTAGCAGTGAGTGGTCCCCTGCAGGCCTGGTCACCAGTGGTTGATGGAACTGTAGTTCGGGAAAAGCCTTCTGTAGCCCTTCTGTCCGGAAACTTCCACAAAGCTGAATTACTTCTAGGGACATCATTTGAAGACGGCCTCATCAGCAGAGCCAAGGACATCAAGGTCAGGACAAAAAATATATCAGACTGAGAAATGAGCGAGAGCAAAGCACCTAAAAGATAGTGTAAGAATTAAAGCTGGGTGTGGTTAGAGAACAACTACTTCCATTCTCTTATTGGTGCTTTTGTGTTTATTTTATATGAGAAGAATTTCGAGCAGCTTCAGGGAAGGGCTGACAGCAAGACAGCGTTTTACGCAGCCCTGTCGAACTCTCTGGGAGGAGATGATGCTAATGCTTTCGTGAAGGAGGCCGCGACCTGGTTCTACTCTATGCAACACTCCCCCACACCCTCGGGATACAATGTGTTCTCTCGTGCACTGGAAAATGCTACGAGGTAAGAGGTGGAAGGTCATACAGAACAAAAGGACATTTTTTTTTTTGTTTTCATTACAAGAATGTTGGATGGAAAGCATATACCTCCCAGATACCAAAGTTGCACTACCAAGCAAAATCGGTCTAAGATTGATTCATTTGTTTATTTATTGAAAGAAATTAACATTTTTAGCAATGATGCATTCATTTGAAGTTACAATTAAAACATTCTTGCAAGATATTTAAAAAAAAAAAGAAGAGAAAAGGCTATTCTTTAGAACTTTTCTATTCATCAAAGAATTGTGGAAAACAAAAACATTTGCACAAAACGTATTATCGAGGAATAATATTATATATTAATATTAGAATAAATGTATTATCAATCGCTAGATCAGCATATTAGAATACATCACTGAAGACTTGAGTAATGGCTGCTTAACATTAAGCTTTGCCATTATAGGAATAAATTACATTTAAAAAAATATATTAAAATAAAGAAGAGTTACTTTGTAATAAAATTTCACAAGATAACTGTTTTACTGTATTATCTATCAAATAAATCGAATTTTGGTGAGTGAAAGACTTCTTTTAAAGAAGAAGTGCTGTGCTCCCAAAGAGGCCAGAATGATTTCTTTGAGAAGTAAAATCTTTCTGGGTTTATGCAATTTAAATGCAATGTTAAAAAGACAGTTTTAATCTGATTTAACAGCTTAGTTGCAATTCTTTAGTTCGATGCCAGAATGAACAATAGATTTCCTCTCTCAATGTGTTCACAGCTGCCGTTTCTGTAAGTCAATGATTTTGTTTGTTCAGACCCTTGAGAAAAGGTTAAGTGGTCTGGAATACCGAGGGATCCAGAGCTGAAATCATTTTGAGCCTTAGGGTAGGGCCCTGTGCTTGAATTCTTGTCTTGCGTTCACTGAGGGTGTGGAGGCAGCTTTGTTTGTGACAAAGAGGAAGGAAATGGTATATATAGGTCTCTGACTGAAATGTACTCAAGTGTGAGTTTAAAACAGTCCTAAGTAAAAACTGTCACTTATCAGTAATCTGAGAACAATTTCATGACGTTTTAACAGTGAAGTTTATATATTGGATGGGAATAACTAATGTTGTAAGAAGAAAACTAAAAAATCTGTACAAAAATGCACTGATGTTTTAATGGTAATTTGATGGATTTTAAGTAATATATTTATCTACTTCATAGGTAATGACTGAAGTGATCTAGCTCTGAATGATACTTGATGCATGACGGATGCAACCTTCTTGAGCTCAGTTTCTGTCAAACATTAGTGTTCTGAATTTTATTCAAAGCGTGTCTGGAAAATATGAGTTCAGCGGGCTAGCATGTACACTTGAGAGTCAAGAGTTCATTTAACAAAAAGCTCAGCCTTCTCCCTCTAATTTATTGCCGTTTGTGATTACCAGATCATATCTGCAAATACTACATTCTTCAGTTTTGGAAACACAACCTAAATATTTTAAATGCATTAGTAGTACATAAATGAGTAGAATTACATTTCTGCTACAATAAGGTTAAATATATATATATATATATTTCTGTGATTAAACTAGTTTTAAAGATACGAAATTCAGTCTTTAGTGTTTAGCTCATCTTTGAAGGGCAGTTTCATTTTCTTTTTGATATTATGTGTAATTATTAATACCTGCTTCTTTCTCTGAATTGTCAGGAGCTCTGAATGAAGTTGAGAAAGAGGACAAGCTGGCTGTCCACATAATCACTAGTGTCAGACAAAATACAATCCGAATGAGTAATGACCTGCTGCACATACAGCAGCATAGCATCATAAACAAGAAAGAGACCTAAAACTAGAATAGTACACACAGAACCCGATAAAACCAAGTTTAGATCCAGGATCATTTCCTGATCCTCTTTTTGCCATTGTTTCATTTCTTTTTGTTTCAACACTGTGGCAACCACAGAAAGCGACAATCGGGGCAGAATTAAACCATGTTAAATGAACCATAATGTGATAAAACTCCTGTGTTGTTATTAAAACTTTAAAATGCAGCTTGCACCTTGCCATGCATGATGCAGCCATATTATGCACATTTATTTCTGCAGAGATCTCTTCATCATCTGTCCAGCTGTGGACATGGCTGAATTCTGGGCAGCCAACACACGGTCCAGTGTTCACATGTACCACCTGCCTGAGGACTCTGCCTACAACAGGTGCCTCTCATTCCAAAAGCTTATTATCATACTTGATTTCACATAACTCATGGCAACACACATAATAAAATCTATCACATTTAATGAGAATCTCTGTACGCTAAATACATTTTTTCACAGTGCTGATCTGTCAGTGCCGATGGATGTGCAGTACCTCTTTGGAGTTCCTCTTGCCTCAGAAATGCATGATCTCTTCATCTCCAAAGAGAGAACGCTTGCCTTGCAGATCATGAACTACATGGCAAACTTCATAAAGTCTGGGTATTTATCAACCTTTTCAGTTGTATTTTTTTTTTACGTTATGTAATGTTTTTATTTTCCTTATGTTTAAGTGAAATTTAGGGCAGGATTTGATTCTGTACATCAGTTGTTGATTGGATGAAGGCAGATCTGAGCGTCAGTCTGGTCAATTGTAAGAAAAAAGCAAGTTTGAAGGGAGAGTTCACTCAAAAATGAAACTTCTGTCATCATTTACTCACATTGCAACACAAATTAAGATATTTATTAAATTAGCATTTTCAAGGATTTCGGATGACATAGTATGAGCAAATGATGACAGAATTTCCTTTTTTGGTAAACTATCCCTTTAAAACAACCAAATGATTGAAGAAATCTAGCATTTGTCATCAGAACACTGAGTTATAACATTTTAATTGAAAATTCGACTTTATTGAATATTGCACAGCCATGTCCATCTCTCCTCTGCTCTCCACAGCAACCCCAACCTGCCTCTTGCAGCATCTAGGACATCCTTCAGTAAGTTCTTACCCCCATGGCCTCAGTTCATGGCTCACCAGGGTGGACGGGGCTATAAGGAGCTGTCCTTTACACTCAGTAACCGCAAGAACCTCCAGAGTCCTCAATGTTCCTTCTGGTCTCAATATGTGCCGACTTTGAGCACCTCTACCGGTTAGTACCGCATTTAGAGATTGGAAGATAACAGTGGGTTGGTTGTACTTTTAGACCTGACTTTGACTTTTGACTTCACAGCTAAATTCTCCTGTGAGACTTCAGTGGGAGATTCTGGAGGTATTCAAAATCCAACCCAAGTGCCAAAGTCAATCCCAGACCCAAGCTTCTCTCTGACACCAAGCAAACCTAAATCTGAGAAAGATGCTTACAATTAGTCTCAGAATGTTCAGATTTTCTTGTAATTGCTTGTTCCAGAAGCAATCTTTGCACTATATAATTGTGGAGTTTCTATTGATATTTCTATTCTATTTCTATTATTAATCATTTTGATTAGGAATCATGGTAGAACCTAAACAATAAATTGCATTGAAAACACTTTTGGGTTGTTGTTCTTCACTTTTGACATTTAGAAACAAAATGCTTCAAATATTGTTAGAGTATTTAAATATCTTCATTAATAATTAATCAGGTGATTACACATTAAAACAAAGACATCATAATGTCACATGGAATAGGAACTGACCAAAGCTGCCAGGAGGACATAGGAGTAATCATTTCAGCAAGTTTCCAGATGCTGCAACAGCCTTGTGTCACCAACTGAGGGCTATTCTGCGATGCTAATTATCACTTTATTCCTAGAGATTATAAGAAGCCTTTCCTCTTTGTCTAGTCTATTCTGTTCCAGCTGTCTGGACAATTGAACTTTCAGCAAAAGTCAATGTCAGAGCATTTTTCTCATAATGTGGTATTTTGTAAGACTTTTTTTTAAAATATAATTTCTACATGAACTATGAAACAAAGTTGCACGTTAAGGGTTGAAATATGAAAGGTTTTCCAGTGATTTTTTTTTTAAGTCTGTGATACAGGAATTTAGAATATACTGTTCTTCTGTTTAGTTCATCAGTCGCAGGCTGCCCAGGCGTACGTATCAATTTGTGAAGAGTGGAAACCTAAAGCGCAACATAGCATATGATTCAAGGTTTTTGGCAGAATATGAACGCATCACACAAAACAGTTTCAAAATTCAATTCTATGCTTGCCATTTAAAATTAAATTAAAAATATATTGTTAATAAAGTTTATTTTTCAAATCTAGTTTAGAAAAGATTAATGTGAGTATATTTCAATTGGTCAGTTTTCTGTAGTAGATTCAAGTACTGTAAAAATGTTAAATTATGGCAAAAAAGAAAGCTGCACAGCAGCTGTGGTTGCCAGAAATTCATGGTTTTAAAGTGTACAGTAGATTTTATCAGTAAAATTTAGGTAGGATTTAAAAGTATTATTAAATCACAACAATGTCTGCTCACTTAAACATACATTTTCACCTCCATGACAGCTCTACAGGAAGAAATTATTTAAGGACACACAGTTCTCTGTCCAACTGCTCTTATCTAGAATTCCTGCTGATCTCTGGAATGATTTGTGTCCAAATGTCAAGCAGTTAAATCAATATAAGTAATAAATGAACGATGGATTTAAATTATGACTGCCTCTTCTCTTGTATTCTGCTTATAAAAAATTATATATTGACTACATTTACACTCTAAAAAATGCTGGGTTATTTCAATCTAACTATGGGTCAAATTTGGTCTAACCCAACTTTTGGGTTAAAAAATGTAATGTAAAAATGTAACCCAATGGTTTGGTTAGTCCATATTTGACCCAAAGTTTGGTTGAAACAACCCAGCATTTATGATTAAAAATCTTTCATCAGATTCTTTGATTCTTTGACCGAAGGTCACTCTAAAGAAATCCTCTTACGAGTGAGTAAAGTCCCGGAATTAATGGCTTGCGTTAATTTTATGTCATGTAGTAATTATGCCACTGCCGAGACGTAACTGAGACGTGAGAAATCCTCTGTTGGTGATTTGATAAGATCGACAAACGGTAGGAAAATGTCGCTTTCTAAATCATTCAGACGTTTGATTTTGCTTCCTCCCCCTTGAAGACTGAACATCCAGCAAACTCCCTCTAAATCTGACAGACTGACTTACTGAAGTCCAGTAACGTTGACCGACACATCACGAGCGCGGTGTGGAAGCCACGAGGGAACGCTTGTGGATTCTACCTGTAGCAAACAACATTTCTTGTTTCAATGCATTTCTTTCAGGTATATAGTAATGTGGAGACCCCTGTCGTGGATTCTTTCGATAGCCAGTTTGCACCAGGTGAGTCTTATCATATCGTTAATTGAATACAGTATTTGAATTTGAATTAAAAAAAAAAAAAAAAAAATCACGCAACTGAAGGCAGACTGTTTCAAGGAAAAGTAAAGGAAAGCAAGAATATTTGTTGTAAGCTGCCCTTTCAAGCAGTTAAAGTAATGATGAGTTGGAGACTGTATCTCTATGTGGAGACTGAAAAACTGTATCATGTCATAACCTACGTGTAAATTCTTTACAGCCTACAAATGCATCAAAAGAAAACCTAAATAATACTGTGTTCCAATTCTGACAATCAATGGCATGGTGACAATAAAGCAAAACAATTATCTATTGGTGCATCATATGCCAGAAGTCATGAGTTTGAGCGATTTTATACTAATTAATGCTCGGAAATCAAGTCTAGGAAGTGTTCAGTAGATTGTAACACACACACACACACACACACACACAGCCTAACGCAGTTTCTATATTATGTATTTATTATAATCTTTTGTTGTTGTTGTTTGTACTTATTTTACCAAATTTGGTGACATTCATCACACTAACAAAAGTGCTATTGTATGCTGAATATCGATTATCAAATTATTAATATTAATAAATTATGCCTCACAATATATATATATATATATATATATATATATATATATATATATATATATATATATATATATATATATATTTAAATCAACATATATATATATATATATATATATATATATATATATATATATATATATATATATATATATGTTTCTGTCAAATCAAATAATTTCTCCGCCATTGAAATAAAGAATCAAGCGTCACTTATCAGAATTAAACAATTCACAGACGGAAAACTCCGGACTGGATCACACATTCGAGTGGAGCGGATCCGCTGAGAGCCTTTCTCCGCTTCTGCAATACGTTGTTGTTCCACTCCATTTCACTGTTGTTACATTTGATCCACCGTTGAAAGAAACCCGGTCTGATGGAAAGAGAAAACGAAAGATACTTTGAGGACCAAAACTTAGGCGATGCCATACAACTCAGGCAGTATTGATTTTATTCAAATCAAAACGTTATGTCACAAAAATGTTTCATATCGTTCTGTTTGTATATCTATTAAAATCAGCAATCAGTTTTGGAAAGCACATTTGGTGTAATTACACTGTAAAAGGGATCATGTGCTTGTTCAGATTAGAAACTAATCCAATGCATCCTCTGCAATGAAGGTCTTAGAAGTCTATTCAAAGGGTCCCATTTCAATGTAATTTCAAAGCACACTCTCTGTTGCCCCAAAGTGGCTAAAGTTGGCATATCTTCTTCATTTTCCTCTCCTTTCTCCCACACAGGCCAGTTCCCACAACTCCACAGACTCTCCTCTTGCGACCACAGATTTGGACCCTCGTAACCGAAATCGATACTGCCAGTGGCCTTGTAAGTGCCCTAAGAATGCCCCTGTTTGCCCACACGGGGTCAGCCTGTTGACCGATGGATGTGACTGCTGCAAGGCCTGTGCCAAGCAGGTGGGGGAGACCTGTAATGAGAGAGATACCTGTGACTATCATAAAGGACTTTACTGTGACTACAGTGCGGACAAGCCGAGGTACGAAAAGGGAGTGTGTGCATGTAAGTGACCTTATGTGTTCCTTTACAGTGGGATAGTTAAAATACTATAAATAAACTTTTATTTTGTGTAAATGTGACTTTCAGTTGAATTACCTAATAAATTGTAAAATAAAATAAAATAACTTGAATATAATTCATATTAATGCATATACACATAAGCCACTAGAGAAAATGTAAATTTAGCATTTTATGTATATACTATTACTAGACCAATCATGTTCAGTACCAACAAATTACATACAATATATAATTCTTTTCATATTCTGTGTCAAATTGGTACTCGGGCACAAAACTGTCACAGAATCTTTTAGTTGTCAGTATGAATATCCAGACTTCTTTGTTTCAGATGTTATGGGAACAGGCTGTGAGTATAACGGTGTTATTTACCGTAATGGCCAAAGCTTCCAACCCAATTGTAAGTACCGCTGTCTGTGTGTGAATGGGGCGATTGGATGTGTGTCACTTTGCACGAAGTCCCTGCCTCCCCGGGTCTGGTGTCAGTCCCCCAAGCGAGTGAAGATCCCAGGCCAGTGTTGTGAGAAATGGATCTGCGAAGAGCCCCGTAAACCACGTAAGACCAACCCCAGACATGCTCATGAGGATGGTGAGCCATGCGGTGGTAAATATCTATAGCATCTTCTGGTGACCGTGCATTGTTTTAGTTCTTTATCACTGATGAATTACTCCTCTTCTTTATGTCTTTTTCAGTGTCTCTCATCACTAATGATATTTGGCCTAAAAATTGCATTACCCAGACTACCCCGTGGAGTCCCTGCTCAAAGACCTGTGGGCGGGGCATATCACAGCGCATCTCTAATGACAACCCTGGCTGTGTGATGGAGAAAGTGTCTCGACTGTGTAACCTCCGACCCTGTGAGGTGGACATCACCAAGCACTTTAGAGTAAGAATTGATTCTGTCTCTGGTTTATTTCTGTTCTATTTCATTTGCACACCCATCATGTTTCCCATTTATTTTAATTATATATTAAGTAAGAATAATAAATATCATAGATATTTTGAATCTATCTAATAGATAGATAGACTGATAGACTGATAGATAGATAGATAGATAGATAGATAGATAGATAGATAGATAGATAGATAGATAGATAGATAGATAGATAGATAGATAGATTGATTGATTGATTGATTGATTGATTGACTGACAGACAGACAGACAGACAGACACACACGCGCACACACACAGAGAGAGAGACAGACAGAGATAGGAAGACAGCAGATGGATGGATTGTTTGATGAATTGACTGTCATAATATTTTCATAGATAGATAGATAGACAGACAGACAGACAGACACACACACACACACACACACACACACACACAGAGAGACAGACACGCGCACACACGCATACACACACACACAGAGAGAGAGACAGACAGAGATAGGAAGACAGCAGATGGATGGATTGTTTGATGAATTGACTGTCATAATATTTTCATAGATAGATAGATAGACAGACAGACAGACAGACAGACACACACACACACACACACACACACAGAGAGAGACAGACAGATGGATAGACACACACACACACACACACACACACACACACAGACAGATACAGACAGACAGACAGACACACACACACACACACACAGACAGAGATAGGAAGACAGACAGACAGACACAGAGAGAGATAGGAAGACAGCAGATGGATGGATTGTTTGATGAATTGATTGATTGATTGATTGTCATATCATTATCATTGATAGATAGATAGATAGACAGACAGACAGACAGACAGACACACACGCACGCACACACACACACACACACACACACACACACAGAAATAGGAAGACAGCAAATGAATTGATTGTTAGATGAATTGATTGATTGACTGTCAAATTATTGTCACTGATGGATGGATAGATGTATTGATTGCCATATCTGTCACTCAGCCAGGTAAAAAATGCCTGAACATCTACCGTGAACCAGA
The DNA here is from genome assembly GCF_003368295.1 of Carassius auratus. Taxonomy (NCBI): domain Eukaryota; kingdom Metazoa; phylum Chordata; class Actinopteri; order Cypriniformes; family Cyprinidae; genus Carassius; species Carassius auratus. Next base: position 73,765 of record NW_020528832.1, on the reverse strand, counting down.
GTTTCAGAACTTCACCATCTCAGGCTGCATCAGTAAGAAGGCGTATTGGCCCAAATACTGTGGAGTCTGTAGCGATGAGCGCTGCTGCATCCCATACAAGTCTAAGACCATCGAGGTGGAGTTTGAGTGTCCAGATGGTTCAGTTTTTTCTTGGAAATACATGTGGATCAATGCCTGCTTCTGCAACCTCTCCTGCAGGAATCCAAATGATATATTTGCAGATCTGGAGCAATACTATGAGCTCAATGAGATTGTTAACTAACTAATTCACCACAATCTCTTTTATGGCATCCTTATAGGCTCACTTTTTTAGTCTGTACATCACATTTGACAGTGACAGGGATGATGCATAGCATAGAAAGGAATCATTCACTGTTGATGATGAGAAATCATTTCAAATGATTTAAGAATGAACGTCAGCACAATAACTCATATTGAGATGGCTTGTGGGGGGAACAATGTTAGTTCAGACTCAAGGACTTTATGGTACAACAGGATTTCTGATGGATGGATGGGGACAAATATTAAAAGTAAGGAAATGTTACATTTAAGATGTTGACTTCAAAAAATATATATAAAAAAATAATTGCCTGGCTTCGACGATAAAATACATTCTCCTTAAAGGAATACACATCATCGTTTTTTTAAAAATATACAGTACATTAGGTAAAATGCTGTTAAAATACATTTTTGTATCTTTGTTAAGTAACATATTCTGAAATACTGATAAAAGAAGTGACAGTGATTCCATTTTTATTTTGCCAAGTTGCTACTGTTTATATTTAATTCTGGAAAATGCAAGAAATGTTTCTTTCTTATTAAAAGGCATTTGCTTATCCTTATGCTTTGACTTTAGACATCATATGTTTGTTCTTCATATTTTCCTTGCTCATTAATATAATGTAAGATGGGACCGAAAGATGCACAACCACTGATTTAGATTCTATATCAAATGTTCTGTAGACTACATTGTTGACTTAACTAAAAATACTGTCAGTATTTTACAGTACTGTTAGATATTACAAGTACAGAAATATGCAATAAAAAAAAAAATTTGAGCCAAACATTCATTCTCATCAGAAAACTCTCCAACACAATCATACACACGCCCCATTTTAAGATACATACGTTCTCACAGACAAGTGTAAGCATCATAGAACCTTATTCATTTAACATAATCATTATAAAATATTACATATTGTATATTGTAAGTAATGAAACAGATATTGAAACCACAGTTTCATTTATTTAAACTAGTGCCAAGTCTTTTACTTATGTTCAGTATTTGTTTGATGTGGGGGCCATCTCTAATGTATCCCATGTGTCAAATTTCCCTTGTGATAAATACCAATGATGAACATTATCTAATCAGAGGAGCATCAGCTTTCAGGTTCAAATTCTGTCACTTCAAGTCCAACCGTCAGCTGAGTTCCATTCTGATTTTCACAGTGGTATTATTTTGACGAGGTGTTCAGCAGGACAGCTCGACGGAATGCGTGAGGGCCGAGAAACTGTGCTCTGCTCCAGAGCTGCTCTCCATGGAAACGTCAGGGTGGTTCGCTTTCAGTGCTATCAGGCTAATGTTAGCCTTTTCTAAGACCTCCTATTGCACCTTTAATACTACTCAAGAGGAAAGAAAAATCCCCTCCAATCTTTAAGCAATGGCTTAATTTAAGGACCTACTACATTATATGACCATAGAAAAAATATGGCACTCTATAAGAGGCTGTACCAAAGTTTTATATTACTTAATACTTGGCAACCTGTTTTAGATCAGATAAAGAAGATGGACCCCTCAGTTATCTCAGAGGAGTGATAAAAAATAATGATAATTATATATATATATATATATATATATATATATATATATATATATATATATATATATATATATCTCAGAAAGCTTAAATGCATAACCGTGCAGTGGGGAAATTGTTGCGGGTAGGGATGTTATCTAAGTAAGGAAAAAGATGTCTACCTGTATTGTATTATATGCCTCATGTTTGACAAAATAAAAACACTTTGGAACAAAGATAACAACGAAATGCTGGGATATCAAATTAGCTGCAATTAGTAAATTAAATGTGTTTGAGTGAATGCAAAGGATGGTAAGGTCACTGACCTTGAGAAATGATGCTGTTGTTGGGTTCATTCTGGAGTTGCTGGCAACCTGTGAAATGTTTATATAATCATTATATTACTGCTTTGCACACTGCTTTGGTTTCAATTTATTTACAGTTTATAGTTAATTATGGGGAAATTGTTGAAACCAATCACCGTCGAGTAACATTAAATTTCTATGGGAGTCATATAAGATAACATATTTTAAGATATTAACATATTTAAGATAATAAAGAAATAGCAGTTCTCACCACAGCATCCACAGCTGGAGAATTATCAACCACTATCAACAAAGCTGGACACCTGTCATGAAGACAAATCACTGATTGAAGCACAATTTTAAGGTCTAGGCCAGTGGTTCCTAAACCTGTCCTGGAGAACCCCCATGTGTCCCTTATCAGACACTCCCAATTTAGTTTGTGCAGTCTCTACTAATGAACGGATGAGTTGAATCGGGTGTGTTAGATAAGGGAGACTTACAAAAGGTGCAGGGCAGGGGGTCCTACTAGACAGGTTTGGAAAGCACTGGTCTAGGCACTTGTCAAAATCTTGTATGCTTACTGTCATCGGGTCGGACTTACTGACGTTTGCATGCATTTACATTTCCTCCTTGTACTGGTCTCTCAATCTCAAGATTCTAAATCATATCAAAAGCTCATTATTAATCAGTCAAATTATTTACAGATTTCCTCAGTTCTCACCTTTCCAAACAGGTGTGAAATGGCTGTATCAGGGAGAACATGCTTGTAATCTTCGGAGAGTGTAACACTTTAGTGAGGATTTGTGCAATGGCAGGGCTTTGAACTTATATATAAACTCATGCAAATTAGTTAAATAATGCAGTCATTTCAAATCTTTTGTGACTGCAAATCTATCATAAAATAAAATTAAAAATAAAATCAGTTTTATATCTTTTGTGCTGCCCAGTGCATTAAACTCTCTGCCTGCATACTCAAATCAATCAGAACAAGACCTTCCACCATGTCTGGATGTTTTAAATTTAAGAGACACATGTGAAAATCAATAATTAATGGCAAAATAAATTACCAAATGGAAACAATCCTGTGATTTAACACCTTGTGATAGTAATCAGCAGAATAACATTGCAAAATGCTTTGTAGCCAAAGTTGCAGAATTGCAATCCAAGCTATTTAAAGCAATTCAAAATGCAACTGAGAGGGAAATTATATGAAACTCACTGCAAAACAAGCAAGGATGCTGGCTCTAGCGCCAACCACCATTCCAATCACACTCTTCAGACTGTGATGGAAAAAGAGCAAGCATTTGGATCCAGACTACTTGAATGTTACAAAATAAGAGTTGAACTTAACAGTTTTAAGCATTTAAGATTTACCCAAAATACTTGAGAACCATAGGGAGGGTTTCTGAGAGCTGATCCATGGAAGGGTAGGTATACCTACAATAATAACAGACAGTTCTTTAACAAACTCACATATGAGGAACAATATGCAGGTCAAACACTATGGCGTTCCAATCAAACAGCATGACAGGTTCATTAGGTTTGGCTGATGGTCTTCCAGGCATTGGCGAGGTCATAATCTGTCTGGATGCTGTTCTGGGAGGTTGGATTATGGGCAGTGGATGTCCGTTAGTTGCTCTAGCAGATGGCAGTTCATAAACATGTTCTGCTCCCCTCAGACCCTACAAGTTACATGCTGACCTACATTCTGCCAGTCTGTTGCTAGAGGGTGCTGATTAAAGCTGTTTGCATTATATTTCCTTAAGCTGATCCACTCCGATTGAACAGATTTGAAATACATTTCCTGTTTTAGAGGCATGGGGAAATTAACCTAAAGATGTTTTTTGTCTTTGTTGACAGAATACGTAAGAGTTGATCATTCACTTTAAATTTTGAGACATAAATCTGAAGTTTTTAGTTAATCGTATGCCTTTGGATGGTCTGATAGACCTGGAACCATAATATGACTGCAATGACACCTTCACTTACTCTGTGGAAAGCATGCTGGCACCCTCCTGCTGTCCTGGGGAGTCAACATGGGACACAGCAAATTGTTGCATGATCTCATGCATGACTTTGTGTTTAAAGAGCGACTCAAAACAGCTCTTATCTGCAGAACAGAGGACACAATTGTGTTACTAAGATATCCATACACAAATTATTCAGTCCATTAAGACAGAATACAAATGAGATGTTAGATATAAAGGACTAGTTTTAAGCACAATGGAACTTGCACTGCCGTCTGCATTGTTACCGAACAGCTAGTGAAAAAGTCTCATATACAATGAAAAAATAAATAAGAAGGTATCTCACAGTGATGTCAAGCTCAAAGATGCTGCACTCCAGTACCATGATTACCTTGAAGGTTGATGTACAGGCAGATGTAAAAAAAATGTGTGTATTTTATATTTTTGTTCTGTTATTTATCATCTCTATATTTTTCTATATTATTTCTATACTTTATTCAAAAATGTTTAGCCTACGGCTTTTATCATACTACTTTTATTAGGCAATGACCTGCACACATTTTAAACCAGAGAGAGTACTTAACTTATGAAGAATGATGTAAAAATAAATCCATTGACCTCATTTTAATTATTGAATTGATATTTAATTGATGATGAATGATAAAACTCATTGTACATTATTATTTTGCAAATCATCTGTCCTATTTATTTGAATATTTTGGAAATATGATGTCATTCATATTTCCATGTCATATGCGAAAATGTTTGCAGATGAAATTGTTAAAGTAAGCCAAATTTTACGTTAATAGTTAAATGAGATCAATTCTATTACATGACCCACTGATTTTTCGTCATTGCAAGCTAGATGACGCAACATTAGTATATTTTATATATTAATAAACTAGCTCGGCAGGAGATTAGAAACTGTATGTTTTGAAGTGAATATGAAATATAAAAAAATAAATGGAATCTATTTCAATTATTGTAACTTTTAAAACTTAAAATTAATGTAATTCATAACAACAAATATGTATTAGTGTCATTATTGAAATTTTATTCTAATGTTCTTTTTCCCCTCTCGGTTGCTCTGGGTGACGCTACGTCTCCATGGTTGCAGCAGGGGAATCTCCGCGCTTGCGTGCGCGCATCCACTCAAACAAACACAGACGGATACACGCTGAATCACATGGAGCGAGTCTGACAAATCTGTGAGTATGACAAATCTATATGAAAACCTCCAGAAAGTCGTCTACTAAGATAAAACTAGGTGTTTAACCGCTTTGTGAAATCGTGTGTGCTCTGGTAATCCTCGCGACTTGTGTTTTTGACGGCGGGCGCGCGCTGATCATTTGTTTAGTTTTGAAGCTGTTACAGTCAATAACTTCTCACATATATGTAATATGTCATCAACATATGTAAACGCCCGACATGTTATGCTGTGAATGTGGTTTTCATGCGGTGTGGAAAGTTAATTTGTCAAGGAAAGTGGTCGTCTGATACCGGCGTTTTCAGAACAAAAGCGTTGAGGGGCTGTTAGCGTTAGCGCGCTGCTAACTAGGTGTGAGGAGGTATTTCTTTTACACATCACCGATTATAATAAGCATTTGTGTTTATATTTTGTTTAGCAGCACATATATAATAAATGTATATGTATTGTTCCGTTAGAAACTCAGCCTCGCTTTTGTGTTTTGATTGGGGCACAGCTGGATGCATACCAGCATCCATCCATCGCATAACGATGGAGAAAGTTAAAGAAAATCATGGTTGTGCATAAAAATTGCCTTGATAAAATGCACAAGTTGAATTTGGTTGTAACTCAGTATCGCAAAAAAAAAAAAAAAAAAAAAAAATGTTGTGATCAGGCTTGGTTTGTGCATGTGTGCGGTCTCTTTGTCTGGTATCGTGTCAAATGAATTCTTTCTCGAATAGCCGGATGATTAAATTCTACTTTTGTCACGATTTGCGTTCTCAGGAAGAGATCTTCCCAGATTAAAGAGCTTTATTGTGCCAGGTTATCTGTCTCGAGTTCATGTTTCAGTTTTTCTTCACAGGTGTAGTTGACTTTCAGATAAATGCTGGCAGAAGGGAACACAAAGTTGTTGTGGATGAGATGTGATTTGTGTGGATTATTGGCTCTAATATTCCATCTTTCTAATGTGTTTTTTAGGCTTTGGCACAGAATGAGCATTTAGTCTACTTTTGTATTTTGGTTTGTTATTGATTTTAACTTTGGTGTAAAATCCTGAACTAGTGTATAAAAGAGACACACATTTATACAAGACATTTGAGTGGATCAGTTGATAAGCTTTCAGGGTTTAAAATGTTTGATTTGTAGTTGGGTAGTTGACATGAAATAGTCCTTTGTTGAGACATGCCAAACGCCATCTAAAAACATATTTTAACACTTCTTTTATTTTTGGGAAAGAAAAATAAACTTAATTCAAACAGAAAACAAGATTTAGACCATATATATATATATATATATATATATATATATATATATATATATTTGTCTTTTTCCTTGTTTGATAAATTTATCTTGTCTTAAGAATGCTTAGATATTTGTAATTGAAAACAAGGCTAAAATGCAGTGTATGAACAAGCAACACACTGTAAACATTAAAACTGCCTTGCAAACACAATCTCTTTACTTGTGCGGGAAATAAATAGTCCTGATAAAGAAATTCCTGCCACTTCCATTGAAGTGAGAAATCTCTGAAGGTCAACTCCTTTGTCTTGTTTTTGACTGCAGGTGTTACATAAATGTTGTCTATGAGTGTAGTAGTTTTACTGACAAACAACCTTACGGTACGATCATTTGCACTTGTAACTTAGCCTGTCATTCCTACATATTGTGTTGCAACCATTGCTTATTATAAGTGTGCATCTAAGCGAACAAACATTGTGTCATCTTAACAACCACGGACTGCTGCAGTGGAAATGTCCTGTAGGTGCAGGCCATTAGGGTAAACCCATCTCTAATCAGTAAGGCAGGAAGAGTTTAGGCTGGGATGGGTTTCCTCCTACCTGCAGTTCACTTCATGCTAATGGAATTTTAGATCAGTTTCTCTTGGCTCTCTACACTGAGGTTTAAGTGATGACGTAAACTGCCAGCATGGGGCAAGGGGAGACTTCCTCCAAGGAAAGTGAGTTACTCCTCTTTTATTAGGAAAACGTGAGCAAAGCTGGAAGCTTTGTTAGAAATTGAGAGATTATAAAGGGGTGGGGATGTTAATGTTTGTGTTTCTCATAATCTTAGCACTACCTCAGCCTCCCTGTGAGTCTTCCATTTAAACACAGATGCTATTGTTTGTGTTTTATTTTTTATTAGAGGGTTACTTCTGTTATTCAACCTGAATTGCAGTAACCAAAGCAAGCTTCTTCATTCGTGGAAATTCGGCCCCCAAGGGTATGTGACATTTACCCGGCATGCATTTACTGAAGCCTGCTGCTGGGAATTCCTCCCTGAGAACAAAGTCGCGAGGGGCTGGAGTCTTAAAAACATGTTACTTGCTGGTACATAGTAGTAGTTTCATAGAAGAAAACAGCTCCAGGATTCTCCCACTGCAGTTCTACCTGTCAATAAAAATTGCTTCATCTGACTTTAACGGTGCTTGGCAGTTTCTGGCTGCCTGATAGCCACATAAAGTGGTGAAAAAGGGAAGAAAGTAGTTGAGGTTCCAGAAGTGCACTGTTGCCAAATAAAGGGTTATGCTACGATTCCCAGAGGAGCGGTTGTCCCTGTTCTCTTAAACTGGCATTTAAGGCCATACTTTGGATTTAGAAAGCACACTACAGGACGTGTTTGGTGGAGTGTATATATACACAAGCATTGAGCACATTATTGTAATAGGAAACATTTACTTTAAAGTGAATACGATAATTTCCAGCGATCGTATCATGATCAGATTGCACTCAACCACATTAATGCTTTCGTAAGGGCATCTATTGTGACAGAGTGTCTTCGAAGGGGGGCAAGGATTAGTCATTTTTTTTCCACATGGGGTGCTTTATAACTAGTTCTCCCCATTTCACACTTATTAGTTTCTTCATGTATATGAGAATGTTTCTAAACCTAGAAACACAATAGATCAGATACCCGCTTATTCTGCTAGCTTAAGATGCTTTTTTCTTTCTTTTTGTGTGTTATCTTAAGGGTTTCCCCCATTTTTTTCATTTTAGTTTTAGTATAACATTATAATACGTTTATATTTTTATCATTTAAAGAAACCAATCTGATGTATACTTGACATTTGAGACTAAATACTATAGAAAAGCACTAATATTTCTTTCTAGGGATGCATGATATATATTGGCCGATGATTAATGTGCATCTAGTAAGTAAAGCCGGTTATCTTATCAGCAGTAAATACCATCAGGTGCGTGATTTCACATAGAGCATAAAATATATATATACAAAATAAGGCTTTTTCTGTGCTCTTTCCATTTAAAACGAGAGGCAACCACTGCATTTAATCATGATTCAAACAAAGATGCAGCATACATGCAACGTGAGCAGTTTTTAATCTAAATTAATTAAATCGCGATTTGTTTAGCATCTCAACCAACTGGCTCGCAGTAAATCGTTACATCCCTATTTATTTATAAAACAAAATATCTTCTTTGGCCATATTAAGCTACTCAATAGCATTAACACAGGCTTTACTCCTTTTAAAATTTATCTGGAATGTCACAGTTTCTGTCACTGCAACTTCCTGACCAGGAGAACACACAAATACAAATGAATCGTCTGCCTGCTGAAAAATGTATATAAAAATAAGAAATGTTTGTTTTACCTAATAAGCATATTTGCCATGACAGGAGTAAATAACATTTTTAATTATATTTTACAATACTGACTAGGGATGCATCGAATGTTCGGCAACCGAAATTAAACCGGAAAAAAAGATTTTTTTATTTTTATTTACTAGGGTCCAAAGTCCTAAGCATGAGGAAAGTCTGTGCCAGTGTTGCCAAATTACACAAATTAAAACACCGGGCATAAAGTGTATCCTTAAAGGAGAAAAGCTCTGTTTTGGCCCTTAAAGTTCTTCAAATCTGGCAACCACAAGCATGAATGCTAGTGAAGACTTGTTAGCAATGCAAAATAATGCAAATGCCAAATTAAAAACACGTTTCGGGATAAATAATGAACCAGCCAATATCATGATTATTAGTTTTAATTAATCGAGAAAGGTGGATATTGTTATCGAGATTAAAATATGATTAATTGTGCAGCCCTAGTCTAAGTCATAGTTGATCCTACAGTAGTCATCACCAGAATATGTCTCTCTCTCTCTCTCTCTCTCTCTCTCTCTCTCTCTCTCTCTCTCACACACACACACACACACACACACATACACACAAACATATAGAAGGGTTCATTTTCTAAGGCTGAATGCTTTCTTAATGAGATATCTCCATAGTTCTCCCACTGTCCCTTAGGTGATATGCTGGAGATCTGGACACTGTGTGTGGCTGCATGTGTTTGGGGTAGTTGAGGGAAAAAGGGCAGTGAGTGCCTCACAGGGAGATAAATAGTTATGGTGGTGAAGTCAAAAAGAGAGAGCAGTATAAACTTGATAGTGAGAGAGATAGAGCACAAGCTGGTGTCCTAACACTCCCAGGGGATTCCTTGTGGCCAGTGTACATAGACACAATGAGGGGAAATGCTTGCTTTAGGGATCTCATAGAGTTTTGCTACTACTGTACGTATCTTTCATTGGTGGGAATAGATCTGCAAGCATCGTTTGCATTCATCTCGTGCAGGGCTTGCAACCCCGCCTCAAAAAAAACAAACAGTGGTCCACAGGGCAATTGGGAAGCCCCTGAGCTCAAGTATAAACTAGAGTTATTATGTGCTTAGGGATTTTGAGGTGATGCAATATCATGAGAGATATCCCAGGGGACTGAGAATCCTCCCTGCAGTTTTATTTCTCATGCAGTTTACACAGGGACATGCATGTCAGACAGTTGATTCTGGGGGTGGGGGATAATCAAATGTAAAAATAAAGAACTGCATAGACTTCACAATATAAATTTAACATAAATGGATATATTGATTCATAACAAAGTTATACAATATTCAATGAAGAGCAGTGAATAATTACTTCATTCTCTTTTGTTGTTTGATTACATGATGACAGACAGCAGCAGGTTTATACAGTAGGATGCTGTCATACTGACTAGCATTCAATTACTTTTCAAACGGTTTATTTTCACGTAACTGACTGTGTTTAGTGAAAACTCACCAATATGGACATTGTTACATACATAGCGCAAAATAGTAGTGTGTAAGTGTCAGTGTTTCAGTCCATCTCGATTCATTCACACGGAAAGCACTTGGGCAACAGTGTCTCTTCTTGTGAACTTAACTTTTTTTTTTTTTTTTGTATCGAGCAAGAATGGCAGGAGACCGTATATGGCAGTCACGTTACATGATTTGACTGATTTGGATGTTACATAGAAAGGGTGACAGTAAACAGCATTAAGGTGAGGAACATTCATGTTTTCATAACCGCTGGTCAAAATCAAAAACAAAACTAAAACTAAGTAATTGTTGAGAGCAAGGGGGTCTCTTGGTGTTTCGGGGCCTTACAAATCCTTTGTGTATAGGAACAAATCATTTGTTACTTACTGACTCGCTCAATAAACTACAAGATATTATGTTTGTCTCATCTTATTTGAAATGAACCAAGAACCTGTTATTTGGACATAAACTGTTGAGGGAAACAAATAAATATGAATTTGAAAATGTTTCTTCCTCAAAATTAGTAAAACAATCATTAAAAGCTTAGTTAAATAGTTAAATTCCTTACTGTTGCCATTCCTAAGAAGCAGTCTGCCCTTATTCTGAAGCAACCGATATACACATAACAACAGGCTTCACATGTTGTTTTTTGATGTCGTCCTCTATGTACTGCTTGTTGTGCTAATGATGCTCTCTGTTGCAATAGAGAGTCAGCGATCTGATTCTGTGTCCTGTAACTGATATGAGCTTATATCTTTATAAACACAAAGCTACTGATAGCAATTTCCTAACCTATTGGTGTGCAGTCTTGATCTTCCTTCATTGCCGGCTCATGTGAGACAATCTTGGGCAAGTCTGATATATTTCACACAGATCTGGAGCAATGGTGTGAAATGTTTCAGTACAGGCTGAGTTGCATTAGACAGATGGGGCTGTCACTGGACTCTTGCTCTCGGGAAGGAGAAGTGCCTGAATAAGTAGGGCTTGTACTTAAAGGCATACCCAAAGGGGCTTGTTAAGACCCATCTGGAAGATAAAAGTTATTTCTATCTTCCTTTGGAGAGCCCATGAGAACATCCAGTGACTTCTCAGAGACATAAATTGATTGACAAGTTTCCTGAATGCTATTTGATAAGAGGTTGGATGTGGCTATTGCTGCTTTCAGTCTAAGTAGAGCTGTGGCCTAATGGTTAGAGAGCTGGACTAGTTAGCAGAAGGTTGCCGGTTTGAGTCTCGGTGCCTGCAGGAATTGTAGGTGGGAGGGAGTGAATGAACAGCGCTGTCTTCCACTCTCAACACCCACGGCTGAAGTGCCCTTGAGCAAGCCACTGAACCCCCAGTTGCTCCCCGGGCGCTTGATCTATAGCTGCCCACTGCTCCGGGTGTGTGTTCATGGTGTGTTCACTTCTCACTGCTATGTGTGTGCACTTGGATGGGTTAAATGCAGAGCACCAATTCTGAGTATGGGTTACCATACTTGGCAAAATGTCAAGACTTTCTTTCTTTTCTAGATATTGCAGGACTCCATAATAAAGTTTGCCCTCTGGTCCAGGGCAAGTTTGATAGTGTTTCAGGCTCGTAGAAGGAGCAGAATTATGGATGTTGCGGTGACGGATTTTTTTCCACCGGTTAATTGACGTGTAAAAAAAACGGTAATCCCGGTGTCACCGGGGTTGCGTGTCTGGGATTTCGGGTGGCCGAAAATGCGGTCGTGCAGACGTGCACACGTCTCAATTTACTTTCACTGTAATTAGCGGCAATTCAGTAGCATTTTTTTTAATTAATCATGGGTTAATTTATTTTATTCTTAATAAAAATACACAAAACAATAAGACACTCGCTTGTATTCCACACATCTTTATTGCAAAATGAATAATAACTTAACACACCATGCAAAAACTAAACAAAAGCACTTAAGAAACACCTTTAAAGTGCATTTATTAACAAAAATGTTGGGAATACGGCTAACTTAAGTCATGTTAGACGTTTTCACCCTGAGATGCTGACGGCTGCTGGTCCCAAGGCTGACCCAGCTCAGCCAACAATTGTTCAAACAATATCAACTCATTATCAAAAGCTCATTTTGGTTGGCCACCTACTGTATCTCTCTTCTGTTATGAGGGACACTGGTTCCTGCAGGTCAGAAGGGATAAGGATAAAACCCCAGATCTCTTGTTACATAACAGGGATGTTGCTATAGAGAACAAACACAGATGCATATGGAAAAATCTTTTGTAGTCTGCAAAACCAAGTTCATGGTGTTAAATCATCTTGTTTTAGTTTCTGCAAGACATTGTATGGTAATAAAGTTAAGAGTTTGATAGACTCCTGATTGATAGTGAAAATGCTCCTCTGAAATCAGGAATGTTATTGATCTTCATCTGGACATAAGCACTTATTCAGCCTTGTGAAGTTGAGTTTTGTCTGATCTTAACCAAAATGTAAGTTGGTATTCTCTGTTTTAAACCCATTGAATATCTCAGAACATGATTTCTAATTTTGTGGAGATCTGAATAATGATTTTGTCAGTGTATGTTTGCCTTTGTTTGGAAATGCTGTAATGGAGTTTTACATCCAGCTTTCCATGTGGTTTCACTAATAGCATATGCTTGCTTTACGTCTGTTGAAAATCAAATGATTGGGTCCTCTTCATGTGGTACAGTTTTGCCTCTTAAGTGCTTCCCTGTGCGTATAAGCCTGGTAATAATTTGCACACCACACTTACATGCAGTACAACATGTGAATGTGTGGACGTGTTTAACACATTAGAGTGTCAAAAAATTAGCCATATCATATGTTGATCTGATTTAATGAGTGCCTTATAAAATAGTGTCTGTGTACCAATGTTTAAGTTTGTTGAACTCTGAACTGCAAAATTGTATAGTGTAAAAATATTTGACCAGTAGAGAATATAACATCACAGATTGGCCTCTTGGCTCAAAACAAAGAATACAGACTTTGAATCAGCATGATTTTTTTAGTTCTGTGGGAAAGTAGAGTAAGGTGTAATGCCTTAGGGTGTGACATCATGTCCTTTGCCCATATTCCACAAATAATTTAGCATGTTCATTCATAGCCTATAATGAATGCACTTTAAGAAAATTGAACCACCTCTCATCAGTTTTGTGTCTTTCTCAAACCAGTATGCATGCTTGTTTTGGTCATGGTGACCTTATCCTAGTGCAGGGTGCTCTTTGCATGCTGTCAAAGGTAATAATTGCATTGTGTTACAACCTGCAGTTATTAAAATAAGCACAGGTTTGCACTAGGTGTTCTTGTATCTTAGTTGGCAGAGCATGATGCTGGCCATGGTGTAAGAGTTTAAATGAGTGAGAACACATTGAATGTGTATCCCCGAATGCATTGCTTTGAATGAAAGTGTATGTAAAATATGCAAATAAATAATGCAAATGTAGCCTAAATGTTCTGTTCGAGTAAAGTTTCTTGTAGGTACTGAGGGCAGATTTGTTACAGGGCTCCAGACCAAAAAACTGAGTAAGGAGCCATTGGCTCCTATAAGAAAAAAACTTGGGCAGCAAATTATTTTTATAGGTGCCACAGAATAAACTTTTTTCTTTTTTACATTTTAACATTTAACATTTAAGCCATGTATTTATGTCTTATCTTTTCTTGACTTTATCAGCATTTTAATCCATCTTGTAGATGACCTGGGTCTTTTCCAAAATGTCTTTTCCAACTTGAAATATAGTCATTAATTGTAAGCTGTGTGTTACATTTCAGTAAGCTGTCTCTCTTATAAAATAGCATATGTTTTGATGTTATTTCATCTTTATTACGTAGGCTACTATAGTAGTAAAGAGAAAGATTTAAATAGGTTCACTTGCCGCTTGAACTGAGGCACTTTTAAACGATTGTACCTACCACATTAAAGAGTGCCAAAGCTGTTTTTATTGTTAGATGTTTATGAATCTGGAATCATTTTAAAGCTGATACTTTATTTATTAAAAAGTAACAAAGCACAAAGCTTTTTGCGATTACTGGACAGTGAGTGCACTTCAAATAATGAAGTTCACGCATAAACAGAACAGGCATACACTAGGATCTTGATAAGAAGATGCCATATTAGTAATAATAAATGAGAATTGTTAATGATATTGCCAATATCCACACAGCTGACAGCTTTACCTGTTGTAGTTTGTTCAAGTTGTGCATGAATCAGATGCTGCTTTTCCTCACTTTAACTTTGCACATCTCTGTCATTTCGATCTCTCTCGCGCTGCACAACTGAGCTGCGTTTAGCAGGTGTGCAACAATGCTTCTGTATGGCAGAGATGAGAACTGTTTGAAACCCTTTTATCCACAAAAACGTTGATGTGCATTGTCTCAGTTTAAAACACGTACACAACAAAAAATGCATTACATGCAAAAAAATTTAAGTTATTACATGTAAATACATAGGCCTAGTCACCAGTGGTGACCTCAGCAAAAACTTCACTCACCATTTAGTACTTTTGGTCACTAATGTGAACGTTTTAGTCACGATTTGGAGCCCTGTGTTATTCTTGTTTGACTTTCCTATTTGGGTTGAGTCATAATGTTGCATGAAACTTTTAGTTTTGATTGAGCAGTCATTTTAATTCTTGGTATGGCACCTGGTATCTCAGTTCCCAGGAATCTGTACTTAGATGTCCAACCTTATAAGGTTACAAGGCGAAGAAATTTGAGCTATTAATTATTTTCTCCCAGACTAATTATTTAATCCAGTTGTAAAAGTCGAGACCTTTCTGAGTAGCTTTTTTTAGATGGTTGTCATGTTTCAAAACAAGTCCACAGTTATCTTTAACTCCCGACCCACTTCATTTCGGATCTGGCTAAATTTATTAGGTGACAGCTGGAAGAGGTATATTTAGAACACAGGTGGCCATGAAGCCTTCGTGCCCTGGAGTTCTTCTCCAGTCAAGTGCAGAACCGAGGCAGAACAAAGCCAGCCCAGTCTGCAACACACTCTAACCCGTCAAATACAGGTTCAGCCCCACCAACAGGAAGACACCTGCAGACCTGTTCAATGAACTTACACCTCCTGCACTCTTTGAGTAGTGGCCATGTCATTCAAAATGTATTCCCTTTTCCAAACAAAATCCTAAAATATGAGTATGAGAGTGTTAATGCGTCTAGTCTTTTTGGATCTTAAACAGAGTTTAAAAAAGGATCATATTGAAATTTTACAAAGTAAAACTAATAACTCCAAATGTGCTGCCAAGGCATGATCTAGAAAGTGTGTCTCGATGCTGCCAGTGTGGCATTTGCTGCCCATTGGCATTAGCAGAGCGTGCCAGGGGAGCCCTTGCGCAGAGGTTACTTGAGCATAGCTGAGTGGGCCAGAGGGGAAGTGTTCCATATCACTTCTTACCTTCAATACACATTGCCTTCATTAAGCAGCTGAAGTTCTGTTCATAGTTCCGTGAAAACTCTAGAACTTGAATTCATTAGAATCTGGTGAATTCTAATAAATCTAAGATTCTTATTGTTCCTGCTGTGATTAGGATAGTTTGTCAACATGGATAACAGCCTAGGCCACATGTAGCCCCTCTCTCTCCTTTTAGTGATTCCAAAATATCTAGTACCAGAATTTATCATCATCATCATAAACATTCCAGGATGTTTAAATTTAGAATTAATCTTTTTTTTTTTTTTTAACAATTAATTAAAATGTATAGATTAATTACAGAATGTATTCATTCCAAAATGTTTATTTCCAGAATAATTTTTCGATCATTCTTGAATGTATAATATTCTGCTGAAAAGCCTTTTACCTTTGACAGTATTCACAAAATAGTGTTTGATTCCATATTGCTTAAATAGATTTCTGTATGACTTTTTCTCTCTGGTTACAATCTGCCCTTTCTGCTTGGTGAGAGTTCTGGCCCAGAAGAGTCATGTGTTGTGTTTGTTGTTTGATCACTTGGAACACTTGCCCTTGATGAGGTCATTTGCATTTAATCCTTCAATTAATTGGTCTTTTTTTGAAGCCAAGCCAGGACTTCTGGAGGGGAGGGGACTTCTGCTGAGCACCAATTGTGTAAACCTGTTTACTAACAAGCCTTGTTGATCACATAGTGTGGTTATTTCAGGAGCTGTTGGACAAATGCTTGCACAGTTAGGTGGTCCTTTATAAGGTTCGGCTGGTCATTTTTGAAATTCATTGATAATTTTTTATCAATTTATTTTGCTGTCTTAGATTTCTCTTAAGCTAGACGCCTGAATACTAAGGACATCTTGAAAACTAAAAAGGAACAAAAATTACCTAGCTAAATAAATAAGAGTCCTGCTGTCCAGATTAGTGTACATTCACAGGTCGGAGTATCTGTATTTACTCCAGAGCCAACAGACAGAGCACCTGGAAACACACACCGCACTAGTGGGCAGAGAGGCCTGTCCAGCCTTCCAGCTTTATGTTAAAGGATTTGGCTCAAGATGTGCTAAGCCCTCAACAAGAGTGGCAGGGTAACTAAAGGGGTGTCATTCTGATCATGGGTATCAGAATGATAACCTCATGTTGAAAAAAGTCACTGTCTGTATTGAGGTATCCTGTCCACTGTTGAGCAAATGTTCTGTTGCTCATCTACTGAAATGAGAAAGAAAGAAGTTGGATGAATTTAACAAAATATATAACACAGGTTTAGAACAGCACGGGCATGAGTAAATTGACACAATTTTGAGAATATCCCTTGAAGGTAATTTTATATATTCTTTCTTGTTTCAATCATGCTGTGAACATGCTAAAATGACAGGGCAGAGTGTGGAAGTATGTGAGTTTTAAACTACAGTCCAGTAAACGTTTCATGGAAGTACTTTCTTTGCATTCTTGTTGCAGTGCTGAAATGAAGTGTGTATTATTTCTCAACCAGCCACTAAAAACATCAGACAAGAGCGTATGTTGTGAAACCTATTAGGTACATTGGCCATGCTATTTTTATATTGGGATGGAGAGAGAGAGAGAGAGAGAGAGAGAGGTGGGGGTGGACTGGTCTTCACTCCTCCTAAGAGCATTATGAGTGCATTTGTTTGTGACATTAGCAGAGTGTGCTGTCACTGTCATATGGCAAGCCAGGGCAGCCTGGACTGGTTTAGAGCAGAATCGGTTATTACGGATAGCAACTGTTCACCCGCCGCTGTTCCCAGCAGAGCCCTGGGCTTAATCCCGAGCGGGAAGCAGCCTTTCATAAAGGTAAAGGGGGCCAACTCTCACGAGTCATGGGGGAGAACAGACACAGTAGTTCCAGATGATTTTCTTATGTGTGTTATTGGGAAAATGGCATGCAACTGAAGTTTCTTTGTGTTTTTGCTTCTTTCTCCCTTCATTTCTTGAACTAAATGGTGTGATTTCTTGTTTTTGATGCATCTATGTGAAGTTCTCATTGTTTGAGAAGTTGGCACAGGTGAGTGCTGTTTTCTCTGCTGTCAAACTGTCTGCGGTTAACAGTATGCAATTCTAAGTTTGTGTCTTGTGTCATTTTTAAAGAGTTATTTCACCCAATAATTAAAACTCTGTCATCGTTTACTCACCCTTAAGTAGTTTATTTCTTCTGTGGAACACAAAAGATCATCATCAGACATCAGTGCCTATTTTTGATATTCAATGAAAGTGAATAGTGACTGTGATGATCACTAACATCTTTTAAGGTTAATAAGTGATTAATTAATTTTGAGGTGAGATGTGCCTTTAATTGGGACTCCTTCAATGAGTTTGTTTCAAATTCTGCTTCTGTTGTGCTGTCTGATTTATTTAATTTATCTAATATGATTTAAGAACATATTTGTTATTAACTAGTTAATCCATTTTAATGCTAAAATCATTTAAGTTATGTATTATCCCCCTATATTATAAATTATATTATATTATTATATAGAAAAACTGTTTATGGATTTGTATGTGATTGTCTTCTTTGTTCTCTTAACAGCTTTCTCCTCCAGCTTCTTGTTTGTTAATGGAGTTCCGGCAGGGCAGCGGTGATTACTGCCACGCACAACATCGTAACGCTTGATCACGGGTGGATCTGCCCGAAATCTGCCACTGAATGTACAGAGAAACACTGTCTGTGCTCTTCTCTTGCTGGTCTTCCTGAATGACCACTTTGCTCTGTGCCAAATGGGTTAATTGGCATTGCTGCACCTGGCATTTTGCTACCGGACACTGTTCAACCCATCTAGTTGTCCGGCAGAGTATCCCTTTAAAGAGGAAGAGGTAGATTTGTTGGAAGAGGAAGACTCTTATGGCCTCTAATTTCCAAGAAAGGCAGCTTTCAATTTTATATACTGACTAGTAATGATTTATCGGAGAGGATCCTGCAAGTCTTTGAAACCTTCACTGTGATAGTGAATCTGCTGTAGCACTGTTGTGGGTCAGAGTAGTGCCATACTGTGAGTGGAACTCTGTGGATCCTGGCCCGGAGGGAGTGTTCGGTTTTCTGTAGTGTGGAGGGGACACCAGCATGACCAGGATGAACCGTCCAGCTCCTGTCGAGGTCTGCTACAAAAAAATGCGCTTCCTTATCACGCACAACCCAACCAATGCATCATTAAGCAGCTTCATTGAGGTGAGAGACCATTCAGACATGATCATTTTAAAGCATGAAAGATCACATACTTCCTCCTCTGAAAAAGTTCAAAACTACTCTGATGTGACAAGTGCTGCACATAAATGGAGCACAACCAAGAACAAACTTCAAAACATTTGTTCAGAGTCCTACATTAAATACTAAATGTACTCTGTTTTGTCCCTCAAAACTTGTGCAATCTTGTTTCATCAGGATCTGAAGAAATATGGGGCAACAACAGTGGTGCGTGTGTGTGAAATCACCTATGATAAGACACCGCTGGAAAAGGATGGAATTACTGTCATGGTGAGATATATTTCTTTGTCAAATTGTAATTAAGTGTCGCCTGTGAAGTGTTTTTTTTTTTGTAATAAGCTTTTTATAATGGTATTTGAGCAAAAGTAACAACATTTATGACACAGTTGTTGTCAGATTTCATTTGTGATTTCAAAATGTAATCGTAAGCTTAGTGAACGGTTTTGGAGAATTTGATGTTTCCCCATTCATTTCCCCATGACATGACTTGCCTTAAAGGGACTTTGCATAGTATTTTGGCTTTTCTGTCTTTTTTTCTGTCTTTTAGATGCATTTGACCTTCTGTTCTGTAGAAGTACATTCAGTATATGTGTGTCTAATGTGCACACACTCACTCTGTCACCTAAATGTAATAATCCTGGATTATTTCCCGATCATGGCAGTGTCACTCCATGCCTCCCTTACTTTAATTAACACTCCTGTTATTCTGCAGTGATGCTGTTGTAATTAGTGGTACTTGTGGTACCACATTAGTGATATGAAGGTGATTGGCTCCCTATGATACCATGTAAAGCCTCTGTCTGGATTTATATGTAGGATCATCCTGTTAAGCACAGACCACAGCCCTTCAGTGCTCATCTAGTTCTGGAACACACATGCTGTTTGAATTGGCCTCTCAGTCACGTGATATGATGTCAACTGAAGTGAGATGAGGTTGCTTTCTGTCTGGTGCTCCAGAGGGAACTAACTCCACATTTGAGGTGACATTCCTAAAACGTTCTGCCAAACATAAGATATTTCTCTTCCTTCACCTAAATCTACCATTCATCCAAAGTCTACATGTGTTTTCAGTTTGGATTGTTAACATTTCCCTGTTACCATTGCAGTGTAAAGGGAGCTTGATCTCTCTCTCTCCCTTTGCTTTTTATTAAGTCCTGTCACCCTTGTGCTCTTTCACTGTTGAACTTCTCATTAAATGAGAAGAAATATACATGATGCTACATATTTTACTCTATGCGTTTAAGAATTCTAGAAATGTAGCTAAGCTTCTTAGATTAACCTGAGGTCACTGTGAATTTTTCCAGGATGCAGGTGCATCTCAGTTTTTACTTTTAAAAACCCTGCAAAGTGCATGAGAAGTTATGTAAATCAGTTTCTTCCTCTGTGCCATCAAGATAACAGTCAGTTTCCGTAAGAGAGAAACACTGTTGACTACGGAGTCTGTTTGAAACATCGCTGATGAGTTTATGCTCAGCTGGACAAGATGTAATGTTTTAGTCTTTGGCTCTCTATCAAAAAACATGACATATACAGGATTTAGTGCCTTTTCTTAGTGTGAATAATTTCTATAGCTTTTCCTCAAAAAAGGATTTTAGAAGATCAATTTGAGAAATGTGGTTACTTAAAGTAAAAAAAAAAAGGTTTTAAATTTTCTGTATCAGTCACGTCACAAAACATAATTGCAAAAATAATGACCATTTTCAAAAGGGTTTTGCAGAATACTGCTCTGTCTGCTATTGGTTGGAACAAACCAAGACAAGGTTGCTGTTGTCGGGCTAGTCAGGAATGTAACAGAGAAATGTTTTGATAGTTCCATAGAGCCATAATGTGTGCAAAATGTTTGAAAAAATACCTTAATACCACATTTTGGAGAAAAAATTAGTTTAAATCAAGTCCAGTCTGCACTGTTCAAAATCAGAGAAAGCATTTAAACTACCTATCAAATTTTTTTATGTCAGAAGATTTTTATTAATACTTTTTGGAAAAAGGATGTATTAAATTGATTGAAAGTGATAGTAAAGTTCCTATTCATCTTCAAAGAATTCTGGGGAAAAAAGTTTCTTGAGCACCAGATCAGAAGAGATGTTAATGATCTCTGAAGGATCATGTGCCGCTGAAGACTGGAGTAATAATTCGGTTTTGCCATCCCAGGAATATATTTGATAAGATACTTTTTTCAAATACTTAAAAAAAAAAAAAAAATCATACTTGCTCCAAACTTTTGAGACTTTAATCATTCTGCCTGTGAAGTATAGTTTTCCAGTATAGTTGTGATTGCATTTTCAGCTTGTGTAGAAAAAAGGTTTTTAGTGTACTTCAGCTTTAAAAGAGAAATATCTAATTGCTGCACCACTACCAGTGCTGCAAACCAGAATTGCAAAATTTCTTCCATTGTTCAGAATAACATCCTGCCACACATTCTCACGATGAAACAGAAGTTGACATGTCAGACTGTTTGAGTGGTATGCCACAGTACTACCTCAGAATGGCTTACTTAGTTTTCTCTGCATATTTACTTTATTTGCAGTATGCTTTCTCTCTTTCTGTTTACCGACTCTGTGGTTGTGTCTGTATTTTATATATATATATATATATATATATATATATATATATATATATATATATATATATACACACACACACAAAGTGATCACTTCTGCCTTCCAAAAAAAAAAAAAAAAAAGGTTTGCAGGGGGTCAAAACTCGGAAAACAGGATTTCCTCTCCAATTCAAGCAACTGCAAGATGGATTTAAATTATTATTCGCACCATGTTTGCACCGTTGGATCCCATTTGTCTCGTAGAACAAACATAAGATGGTAAAAAGTCTAGATCAGGGGTGGACAAACCACTGTCCTGCAGAGTTTCGCTCTAACGTGCCTCAACACAACTGCCGGGAAGTTTCTAGTATGCCTACTAAGACCTTGATTAGTTGCTTCAGGTATGTTTACTTAGGGTTGAAGCTAAACTTTGCAGGACACCGTCCCTCCAGGACCGAGTTTAGGTAACCCTGGTCTAGATACTCTGTTTAAAACGAACCAAAAAATATAAATCGTACTGACATTACCATTTTAATGATTTTATAGATCATGAAAGATCATGAAATGCTTCTTTTTGATGAGAAAACAGATCAGTGAGTGGTTTGGTTGACATTTTATGTGCCTTATACCTTATGTATTTTAAAAAGAAGAATGCCTTTAAAGGAAGCAATGAAACTGATGTGTTGGTTGACAGAAAAATAGGTGCCTCAAACATCTCCTGCTCTCTTGTAAGCAGACGCTCGAGTTGCTTGAGCTATAGCAGGTATGTGATTCGAGAACAAGCCATGGCATTTTCTACAATTAGGCCCCACGCTGCCTGTTCTGGAGTTGGTGTGCCCTGGCAAGAGTACAGAGCACTTCCATTTGGGAATGGACTCCTGGAATTAATAGCTTACTGTTGACATACCAGACAAGGAGGGGCCTGTTAACCTCTTAGTGGATTAAAAAGTTATTTTTAAACCAGGAGATTCTCATAGATGGTCCTCGTAGAAAATGGTCTCCGTAGCTCACTTCATATAAATGTCTCCCATTTCTGAGAAAGCAGCAATGCAAAACACCATGCTTAGTTTGTCAGTGTATTTTAACCCAGCACATTTGTGTTTAAAAAAAAAAAAAAGTCATTCAGATCCAGGCCTCCATGAAAAGCTACCTGTAAAGATAAATGTATTTAATGTCTGCGTGCGAGTTAGATTGTGCCTAGACTGAATGTATTTGTTCTGATCTGCTCAAGCATTTATCAAAACCCTCAATGTTTTTCTGTAGCTTGTAAAGCATATGATAATCAAACCATAGATCAAGTCCTAAAATTGTTAAGAACATGAGAAGTTTACCATGTCAAATTTAAGTTCATCCATCATTTACTCACACTCATGTTGCTTCAAACCTGAATTACATTTTTTTTTTTTTCACAATGGAGACATTTTGAAGATTAATTACAATTAAATTAAAGTCTGTTGTGTCAAGTGCTGTTTTAAACCCATTGACTTTAATGCATGGTCAAAATCTAATGAAACATTTTGTGTTCCACCGAACGTCACAGAGGTTTGGGAGAACATGAAAATAGTCTCATTTTTGTGTGAACTTTTAAGTACCTAATGAATTTGATGAAACAACTTGAGTAAAGTTGTGAACATTCCGTTTCTGGTGTTGCATAATTCAACATTTCTGATGATTCAGCTCTTGCACATGGTGTTAAATCGAGCTGTTCTTGACAGATCTGATCAAACTGCTGGAGTTGACGGGATGAGTGAAGCTTTATAGAGCACCATCTGCTGGTGGTGACTGGAGTCATTTGTTACCCCTTGTTCCCTTTTATCTTATCTGCTAGTATTTGGTGTGTCTCAATATGAGTTTTTCCCTTTCAATTGGAAATATAGTAACATATAGACATGTAGTAATCCATAGTGATAATAGATGTCAAATCATCTTTCTGTTTGTCTCCCTCAGGATTGGCCTTTCGATGACGGTGCACCTCCTCCTACTAAGATCGTGGATGACTGGCTTAGTCTGCTGAAGAATAAGTTCTGTGAGGATCCAGGTTGCTGTGTGGCTGTGCATTGTGTGGCCGGACTGGGCCGGTGAGTGTCAAGTTATTCTGTTATCACAGAAGTGCTACTCCAAAGCTATAGCCATCTGTGGGATATGTTATGAATTGAGCACAACCTTATCTAGCCAGCATGCCAAGCCATTCTGTGCCCGCACTGAATTAGGTTTTGTTTTTGTATTTTGTTTTTTTTTGCACTAAAATTCCACAGTGGGAAAATCTGGCAACTCAAAACAACTCTATTTTGGTTGGGGACGTGACACCTAATGACTGTTTTTGCACTCACCTAGGTAAATGTACCTGATGATTCTGATTAGAAATTGGGTGAAATATCAGCCTAGTAAGTATAAGTATAATTATACTAGTATAATTGTATAATTATCCAATTATATTTAGGATTATTGGGAGATATCTAGATATGTGTGAACAATGGCCATTCAAATCAGTGTTGCTTATGTTGACTGAAATGAAACTATTAAATTGTTTTCATAATTGAATGACTTGGAAATTTATTTGAAAATAAATCTGACATAAAGTATATATTTTACGTGATTTAAAAAAAAAATTATGTAAGAATGTAAATGATGCTAATATCTCTGGCAGAGCTTTAAGGTGGCTTGTGTAAGTGTAGTGTTTGTGTTCTGCTGTTTACATTTCGTTTCTCATCACTGTTAGTTTTTTTTTTGTGTGGGGGGCTTTTCCCCAAATATTCCTCAGCGACAGGCCTCTCACTCTTGGCCCATGTCCTCTCCAGGTCAAACCTATACTCCCTGCCTGACCGCTGTGTGCCAAAACCAACCATCCAAACAGACACACAATATTAATCCAGGTTTATTATTCAAAGAACAAAGGTTGAAATAGGAAGCAAATAAGCAACAGCTCTCTTAATTGCTCCTTCGTATCTCTTTTCAGTGAGGAATCCTGGTCACGATGTTGCCCTCTTATCCAGCTAGCTGTCAAAACAGACATACACTAATTAAGCTGTGGTGCTTGAATTGTTGATCCAGATGCCTAAATGTGATGGCTTTGCAGGAGTGGTAGGCTAAGGACAGTCCGGTTTAACCTGCCTGCCCTCCTCCCACTCTGACCACCCTGACCGCTTCTGCCGACAAGTTAAGCACCAGCCTCTCTGACGTAGATCGCAGCTCCTGTGGGAGCCCTCAGCAGTTTTTGACAGAGCGCCAATGTTTGCTTTAGCAGGATGAGTTTGTGTTGTTACGTATTGGAAAAGGGCACACTCCGGAGACTTCAGAGCTGTCAGGACCCTGAGCGCCAACGCTAGAAATAGACAAGGTCTCTGACAGGGAATGGCACACTTTTCAAATCAAAATGTATTTTATTTTAGTAATCCTTAGATTAGCACATAATGACGTTTAGTTTTAGTTTTTTTTTTTTTTTTTATACAAAAAAAAAAAAAAACATTTATGAAAGCTGCTCCGTAAACATTTAGAATGATAGCTTAAAATGAATTGCTGTTCAAATTAAATGTCATTAAAAGGATAGTTCTTCCTTTACTATGCAAAACACAAAAAAAGTATATTTTGAAGAATGTTGGAAACCAAAACATTTGGGTTCCCATTGGCTACCATTGTATGGACAAACATAAGCTTGAGTGCATTATAATACATTTTCATTTATTATATCATATTTCATTTATGGTTGGGCTGTCTTTTTAAGATATAAAGATTGTCATCTACTCACCCTCATGTCATTCTAAACCTGTGTGACTTGTTCATAAAACAGAAAAAGAGAAATGTTGAAGAATGTGTTGTTACTGTTTTTTAAATGAATTGGTATTTGGGCTTCCAGGGTTACTGTATATCAAGTCTTGAAGCCACACAGTAGCTTTAGAATAGATTGTAATTTAAGTTGTAGAATAATGAGTCTTGCCATTCAGAAAATGTAACATACTGTAACTGTAGACCTGTTCTCTCATGCATAAGGTGGTATCCTTTGCTGAGAAGGGCTGAATGGGTCACTTTTTCTGGAAAACATATTTTTTTCTGTGGGCTGTGCACACACAAAAGCTGTTTCCTGGTATTAAACACTGTGCATGTATGTATATGTTGCAGGGCTCCAGTGCTGGTGGCTCTGGCACTTATAGAGAGCGGAATGAAATATGAGGACGCCATTCAATTGATTAGACAGTAAGTATACATTACAGCTAACAATACATTACCAACACCGCTGTACAACCCGGTCAATACAGTGAGGGATACAGTACAAGCACAGTAAATTGTGCTACACTGATAATGTGCATCGTTAATGCATCACAGCTAATTATACAGCAAACAATTTATCGCAAATTATGAAGTCAAAAACTGATGAATGCAGTATGTACTGACACCATTATGACATACAACAGTAGCACACATTATAACACAAATATTAGTATATTAATATATAATTTTTATATAGCTCCTAATGTATATGCGTGTGTGTGTGTATATATGCATGTAAACATTTAACAAACATTTAAAATCCTAGATAGTCAAAATATTTTGCATATTGGTAAATATTTACTTAAAGTACAGTACATATACTTGTATGTTTTATAGGTAGAAACTTGTAGGTGTGTTTAATATATAAATGTTTTTCATTGAAATAGAACTGTTATAAACAAATTATTAATGATTTAGGGATTAAACATTATCTTAATTGTCTATTTGCGTTTAATATCATTATTATTACTATAATTATAAATGGAAAAATCATTGATTAAAAATACTAATACAACTAAAGTGTATTTGGTGTTAATTGACCCACAGGAAACGCCGGGGCGCCATCAACAGCAAGCAGCTAACATACCTGGAGAAGTACCGCCCCAAACAGAGACTGCGTTTCAAAGACCCACACAACCACAAAAGCAAGTGCTGCCTCATGTGATCCAGTCTCACCGGCCTGCCACTGATGGATCCAGTCACTCATGGACTAAAATTACCAATCTAGTGCATTTGAACTTTTGCTACATTTCAGGAAGGGAATTTAACCCCCTTTTGGTGTAAATGTCAGACCCCTGCACACAGGGTCTTCACCAGCTCAGGGCTAAGAAAAAAAGATCCTATTGAATTTTGTCTTTACACACAACCTCCCCTCCACCATCCTCAACCTCAGCTACCACCCATCACACTGTACCAGCAGACCGCAATCCAAAGATGATCATGGCTACCAGCCACCTGCTCATAGAACACAATCACTGTTGTTATGCTCACAGTTTCGTATGAAACTGCTTTACTACCCTGTTCTTTCTCTCTCTTGAAATTTTGAAGTTTCTGAATGCATGTCGCTGTACTTTTTTGAAGATGTGAGTGAGTGGTTTAACCTAGCCCCTTTTTTCTACATTGAACTGTGAATCTATTCTGGGATTCAAGTTTGTTGCACCACTGGCTACTTTTTACTAGAACTGTGGGCCTCTGGATCGATAACATAGACTTCCAGGTTTTTGGATGTTTTAGCTGCTTTTAAATCATTTTGAATCTGATATGTTGTTGTGCCACAGAATCGCATCAATGAGGAGAGAAATCCATGAGTGACTACGCTTGTAGATCAGTATTTCTAGTTTAATTTAACACAGAAACCACAAGAGGGAGTCCTCACAATATTTACCTCACAGGAAAAATCGTTTGCAGCATATAAGGACAGCTTTTTTGAATTGCCAGTTTTATTTATTTTTTGCTGTTTGCACTCAGTGCTCTTGTGTGGCTGCTTGGTTGTATTGTGGACACTTACTGTGGAATAACAAAATGAACTTTTCAAAGTGAGGCTTAATATATTTAGTCTTGTCCATATTGTAGGAAATGAGATGGAATCAGTCTGCCTAACTAGTGGGGATATGGACACCAAAGGTGATAAATCTGTGTCAGGTACTAAAATGATGTAATCTGCATCATTAATTTGTTAATATGA
Source organism: Carassius auratus (assembly GCF_003368295.1). Classification (NCBI taxonomy): domain Eukaryota; kingdom Metazoa; phylum Chordata; class Actinopteri; order Cypriniformes; family Cyprinidae; genus Carassius; species Carassius auratus. The sequence continues at coordinate 46,364 of NW_020528832.1, read as the reverse complement.
AATACATAAGACCTTGGATCTGGGATAACGACATTTCTCTGCCTTTGAAATCAAAATTTCAAACAGCTAGAAAGCAAATATTAAGGAAATATCTAATAAAAGAGTATCTTTGTTGAATTGTGACTGTGAGAAGGATAAGCAAATGAATTAAGGTCATGTTTTGTTTATATTTACCATGAACGGACTTTTAAAGCTGAGCTCACTCCAGTTTACAACTGAACTTTAAGACAGGTGGTCAGGTGCTTATCAAATTTGCATTTCTGGTTATAACACTTAATAGTCCATATGGCTCCCATTTGAAAAAAGAAAAAAAAAAGTGTGTGAATAAAGCAGCTGAATGTTGCACACATATATAAGGGCTTTTCTCTCACGTTTGTCACTTTTGTTACAGTCTCCACCATCTGTTAAGTGTATGCATTTGCAAATATGTAATGTTTTGATGAGTTGTTGCTTCAATAAACCAATGTGATCAGCAAAATAATGTAACAAATGTCATGGGAATATATTTAGATATCAGCTCTAGTGCTGCTTTTGTGATAAAGGATGGTGCAGGACTCACAAACTACATGGCATATCTCCGGTTTATCCTGACCACATTCATTTGTGGTCCTGAAGACGATCATCCATGACAATGTGCACCATGTGACTTAAAAAGAAAAAAAAAAACTTTTTCTTGTCCCTGATTTTTGGATCTTGTCCCAACAGAGCTGAAGTCATTGCCCTTGACACTGGATGATGTAGTTATGTGAGTATTTAAAAAAACCTGGGAGCTATCAGAGATGATCTGATCTGTAACATCACACTCTTACCATAGTAAAGTTCACTGACCCATTGGATTTGTGATCATATCTAAAGTGGCCTATTTGATATAAGCATATTGATATTACATGTTTTATTAAAACCGTGATTCATAATTAATGATTTATTGTTCCCTGTTCATATCTACAGTGATTGACATTATTGTATAATTGCTCATTTTAATGCCAAACAAGAAAAGTTAATAATTTATGTACATATTGCTCTTTTATGAAATTGGAACAGATGTTATATCTGAAATCTGGATTCATTAAAAATAAATAAAAAAATATCACAGTCTCATCTCATTGGTGGTCATTCTGGTATGGCTCACAAGCATGAAAACAAAAAAAAAAAAGTATTATTTCTGTTTTAACATTTAATCACAAAATCTATCAAAACATTATTTCGAAGTATAATGGATGTATACAGTTATCCTTGAATCAGTTTAGATTTTAATTAAATCTAATTATATCACATTGTTTCAAGTACACTTTCCTATAAAGCTCTGTTTTGAGACGTGATCTCGCTTGTAGACAAAAGTTTCTCTCTCTCTGTCTCTCTAACCGGTTATGTAACCATAAAGGCTCCTGTGTTAATTATTTGCCCTCTGACTAAGAATCTAAATAATTTAGGGGAAGAATTTGAAAAAATCCTCTGAATGCATTTAAAGTACGCAGAATCGAATCGAATTGAATCGTTGCAAAAATCGTTCTTTAATCGAATCGAAAACGTAGGAATCGTGAATCGAATCAATTCGCTGTGTACCCAAAGACTCACAGCCCTAATACGCGCAGCCTCTTCCAGTGGAGCATCCGCCATATTGTCTACCAGGAGACACTGAGAGGTAATGCTGTGTGCGATTACGACCTACTGATATTTGTATTCCTACACGAACTGACTTTTTAATATTTTTTTCAGAAAAGGACACACACCTAAGGCACTTTGCTACTTGTACATGCTTTAGTGAATACACATCGTGCTCTTTGCTGGCCACACAGCTAACCCAGTGTGTGAGAGTGCTAACTGTTCCTTGGTCTCCACTTATGTTAAACCCGTCGCGTATTCTTAATAAAAACATACATAAACGGACTATTTGATTCCAGATCGATTAAACACAAATATCTACTTCGTGTGTTTTATCATTCTTATGAATCTGGATTTTTTAATTTTATGTAGGTTTGTTTAATCTTTTGTGCGAATGTAGCTAGCGGCGCTAGCTTTGCTATAGTGTATCGCGCCACGTTCAGCTAACAGGGTTTCTGCGATAGAACATTAATATATTTGACTCAGTGTTCATGTATTGAGTAAATTTTGCTTTTATAATCTTTTTAAAGATGTAATAAACAATTTAGAGTTTAAATTTAGAGTATAAATGACTTAGGCTGGCAAACGCTATGCTAGTTAGCGGTTAGCTGGCTAACAGCTGTTTTAGAAGCCAATAATAAGATTTTCAGAAATCCCGTAGTTATATTGTTTATATGACCTGTTTGTAATTAGTTAATTATGTGGATTATATGTAGATAAAGTTGAGAATGTAGAAAAGCTGTCTAGTGAGCTTGACCGGTTTCTTTGGCTGTGTCATCAGGCCTCTAACGTTATTTCAAAACGTAATCTTGATTTAAGGGGACATTTACTATTATTCCTCGTTACAGTGGAAGTGTCAGCGCTTAAATATCATCCCTAGTAATGTTTTTATGTATTCCATATGTTTGCGCTCCCGGCACTGCTTTAACTAGACTATTTGTGTAATTTTAAAAATTAGTAATTCATTCAGGAAGATCACACATACGTGTCAAACAGTAGTATGTTAGTCTGATGGCTGTATGGCAGTACAGTTACCTGGCTGGTTGTTAATGGACGTTGGTCCATAAATCAGTACGTAGATACCCAAGCTGATGTTGCACAGCAATGTCTGCAAAGTTTACAACATTCTTATGTTTTCCAGTATCTGGAGGGCCACAATGAAGGACTTATAGGATTGCTGTGTCTCCCGAGTTAGCTCCTGGATGTCCTCTTTCATTCATATTACAATCAGGTGGGTTGTTTTTGTGGTGGATCTGAAAATATACTACATTTCTAATTAAGTTGGTTGACTTTGAATCGACTTGATTATCAGCTTTCTTAGCAGGCTTATTTATTTCTTTTGTAGCCTATGCTCCACCATAAAGTCATCACATCTGCCTTCATCAGCTCCGCCTGTTGTTTGCTGCTTGGAGGAACCCTCCAAGGTAATGACCAACATGTACTTTTGAAGCTTTGCAGCAGCCTGTACATTTTTAATGCTTTATGAAATTAACGTAGGGAAAATAAACAAATGTTCTAATCCACATAGAATATTGTAGAAAATACAGAGATGTATACCGTATATCGCATTCCAGTAAAAAAAAATAGAGAGATGATTTTTTTTGGCCATATCACCCAGCCCTACCTTGCTTTTCAGTATTTGTGAAATATATTTTTGACAGCCTGCAATTTCTCAGTATTATATTTTGTTGTCTTTCCAGGTGTTTCAGGGAATACTGTGTGTAGAATATGTCTGGCCCTGTCCCAAGTCGCTCTCGAGTTTACCCTGATGTAAACACACAGCGACCCAGAGAGTACTGGGACTATGAATCCCATGTGGTGGACTGGGGGTGCGTTCTCTTGAGTTTTTAGTACTTATAAATTACATGCACTATAAATAGCCAATTTTGACCTAGGTATAATTATGCAACTTTATCCCTGTGGATAGTTTCTTTGTTTTTCTACTTCGGTCCTTGGATCAGATGTGCTGCTTCTTATTGTGGCATGCATGCATTCTATGTTTGTCACATTCAGTGTCTAAATCTCACATTGTTTGTATTGTATGTTTGTATTCTGCAGAAATCAGGATGACTATCAATTAGTGCGAAAGCTTGGCCGTGGAAAATACAGTGAAGTGTTTGAAGCCATAAACATCACTAACAATGAGAAAGTAGTCGTCAAAATACTCAAGGTATAATTTGATGTTTTTGTTCACACTTGTATAGAAGATTTGATTGGAGATATGTCAGTTTTTTTTTCTTTTTTTTCTTGTATTTTTAGCCAGTGAAAAAGAAGAAAATTAAACGAGAAATAAAAATTCTGGAGAACTTGAGAGGAGGCCCCAACATCATAACACTTTTAGACATCATAAAAGATCCTGTGGTATGTTTATTAAAATATTGGGGTGTTAGAGTCTTTTTTGCTTTTTTAATAATGACTTGTTTATTTTCTTGGAAACTTGGTGGATTAGCAAAATATATATATATGTGGGAGTTTGTTTTGTGCCCTCGGGTTTAAAACCCATTCTGCTTTGTTTTCAATGCCCAGTCCCGAACCCCAGCGCTGGTTTTTGAGCATGTTAACAACACAGACTTCAAGGTAAGAGATGTGCTTGTTTGTCGCCCCAGAGAATTTGTTAAATTAGATTTTGTACTAAAGTGTATCTTTTTCTTCATAGCAATTGTATCAAACTTTATCAGACTTTGACATCCGCTTCTACATGTATGAAATTCTTAAGGTGAGATGAATACTCAGGTCTTCCTGAACAAAGGCACATACTGGCCCTACTATTGTTATATCTAGTGTTTAAAGAAAGCGATATAAAGCAAAACAAAACCATCCAATATCTGTGTATTTTGCAGTGGCGAAACGGTTCTAAGTTCTGCCTATAGTTTTAGTTTGGAAGTTTCAGCAGTGCCCAAGTGCTCTGCTCAAATTGATGTCGGATCTAATTCTTATCTCCGCTTTTCTACCCCCAGGCTCTCGACTACTGCCACAGTATGGGAATAATGCACAGAGACGTAAAGCCACACAATGTCATGATTGACCATGAGCACAGAAAGGTATTAGCCAAGTTAAGAGTTTACCCAACATTCCTGTGAAATCTTCAGTGTCGTGTGATCCTTCAAAATCAATCTAAAATGTGGATTTGATGCTCAAGTTGTTTTTCTTTATCAATGTGGAAAACAGTTGTGCTGTTTATTATTTTTTTTGTGGGATCCACAATACATTTTGTGCGCGCAAGCTTGTTATTTCCAATGTAGGCGCGCGGCATGCGCGCTCATAATGGAAGCGACATGGTCCGCACCGCATTGAGTTAAAAACATCTCAACTTTTCAGAATGCCGCAAGTGCACCGCAGGTCATGTGACAAGAACTAACCAATCAGCTTCATCATTTTCCGTAACAACGTTGAAAACTCAGCAAAGATGAAGGAACAGCTGATCATAGCTGTATATGGATTGCCATTTTGAAATAAATTTATTAACAGAGCTGCTGCAAGCGATTTTTAGTGCTGCAAATCCATTTATCCTTTGCTGAAATTTCCGTGTCTTCATGGAGAGAGCACGTCATGGTTGCTTAGCAAAGGCAGACGCCTCAGGAGCGCTTCTGCCCGAGAGCCTTGGAAAAAAGGAAAAAGCGGCGCGCCTAGTGTTTTCCACACGTTTTTAGGCGCAATATGTGAACGGCCCCTTACTGAATATAAGTATTACCTCATTGACCCCAAACTTTTACAAGTAGTTTATATAGATTGAGGCCAGTTCTTGGTTTTGCTGAATGTTTCTTTTCATTTTAAAGCTTCGTTTGATTGATTGGGGCTTGGCTGAGTTTTACCACCCAAACCAGGAGTACAATGTACGTGTGGCTTCCCGATATTTTAAAGGCCCTGAACTCCTCGTGGACTATCAGGTTAGTGTCCCAAATTAATTTACAATTAATATTTTTTTTTTTGGTTGATCTTAGGGTTGGGTATTGAAATAAGACACATGCATGTTGATTCCGCTTAATGATTCCTGTGTTCACATTTTAATGTGATTTTTAAACCATTTAGTAATGAAAAGGGAAAGAACTTGCGCAGTTGTGCATGTCACGCACACATCTGAAGCGCAAGCGCAGAGAACCACATTCCCGGCCTATGTCTGTTCTTGAATCGTTCCATGCATTTCCTCTGCTGAAACGGTAGTTCCGGGCCAGAATCTTGCGACCAGTATGCACAAAATAACATCAGTATATCTTCGTAAACATAGCCATTTATTATCTTAAGTGAACATCAGAGGTGAGAGAAAGCACATGTGTAACATTATGATTAGATCTGCAGGCATTTGGTGTTAAAGAGACAGCAGCCTGATAAACACGGGCTGCCTGTCATTAATATTAAACAAAGAACAAGAGAAAATCATTCACTGATCTTGATGGAATACCTTTAATGAGGATTAATCTATATTTTCTTTGTGAAAAGTAAACAATATAGTTTTTAAACTTTTGATTAAAATTTCTGTACCTGAAATGTGTTCTGTTGTATTTATGCTATTGCTAATTGATTTGTTTGTTCCTGTTTTATTACTGACTGTTTACTTGTTTTTAACAATTTCATGTTTGAAATGTGTATATAAACTTAGTTGTTTTTGCTGTGGTATTTATTAAAACCATTGGCAAAAGTTACTTTTGTAGGCCTAGTGTTCTGTAGGCTGCTGATTTGTGCTCATGTTATTCAGCTGCAATGCCTTGTAAAAAGACACAGAATAAATATGTTTGACATCTAAAGGTCTAATTTTTAATTGGAATCGAAACTAGAAATTGTTAAGAATCGGAATCCATAAAATTAAAACGACACCCAATCCTAGTTGCTATTCACATTTAATGAATTTCAGCTGATTTTTTTGAGTTGTCCAAAAAATATTTTGGTCTTTATCTAGATGTATGACTACAGTCTGGATATGTGGAGTCTTGGGTGCATGCTGGCCAGCATGATCTTCAGGAAGGAACCTTTTTTCCATGGACATGACAACTATGACCAGGTAAACCATTTATTATTATTTTATATTCGCATGAACAACCTTATTTGTTCACAACAAATAGCTGGGATGTTCAGTCATTCATCTGATGAATTCATAAACTTGCTGTGTAGAAAAAAATATTTGTTGGTTGCTTTTATTACGCTGGGTGTTTGTCTGTTGAATTTATTGATTTGATTTGTTTTTCTTTCTAGTTGGTTAGAATTGCAAAGGTTCTGGGTACCGAGGACCTGTATGATTACATTGACAAATATAACATTGAGCTGGATCCACGCTTTAATGACATTTTGGGCAGGTATGACTTTAATACACTGTTGAAGTTGATTAAAATAAGTATTCTGTTTTGATATCCATAGTTATTTAATATTCAGTTATTGTACTGAAGTTCTATATCTGTGTGTGAAGTCATGTTAGTACCTTTCTGAACATGTCTCTTTCTCTTGTTCACCCAGACACTCCCGGAAGAGATGGGAGCGGTTTGTACACAGTGAGAATCAGCACCTGGTCAGTACTGAAGCTCTGGATTTTCTGGACAAGCTGCTACGTTATGATCACCAGGCCCGACTGACGGCCCGCGAGGCCATGGACCACCCTTACTTCTGTGAGTTCCCCGAGTTTAGCACTCTTGAAAACTTGTGACTCCAGTCTCTAACTGAACGTGCATTCTTGCTTGCTTGTCTTTTTATATACAGTTGAATTTATTATAGACGTCCAAACACTCCCAGTACACTGGGTGTAGTGAATCATTGAACCCTGTTAGGTCTATGATCATTTGATGACACTAGCATTTTTTTAAAGCTATTTGATCAGGAATAAGCTTGGGATTTAATGGGAATAAACTGTGAATTTGCAAAATTGCAGGAATGGGGAACTTAAATGTAGTTGAAAAATAAATGAATCTTGCAGCATAATCTTGGTTAAAACAACCAGATTTAATACATTTTCAGTTGAATTTCTACCGTGCACATTCCTCAAACACATACACCGCACACTTACTGCAGGACCATTGAGGACTCATGCCTTAGATGCACTGTGCCTTCCTCCATAACATGCATAGATTTTAGATTTCTGAACACAGAAAGATGGCAAAATGTCCGTATTGGTGAGTATTCACATAAATAATACTTATGTTTAAAGCTTTCTTGTGCTGTAATTAAGCTATTGCACAATACAGTTATACCATTGTAAAAACAAATACACTGAGCAAATATTTAGGTGAGGAGATAAAACTGTCTAAAGAGTGTGCAAAAAAGCCATTTGGAATATATGTGTCTTTGTTTATAGATCCTATAATTAAAGACCAGGGCAGAGGCGCGCCAGCTTCAGGAATGACTGCTAGTTCCACACCGGTCAGCTCTTCTAGCTTGATGGCAGGTAATGGTTTACCTTACTCTCCAGCGCTTCACCTCTGTTTGGGATATTTTGGCTGAGATGAACATTGTCGTGTGCCCAACCTCGTGTCACTTCAAACCTGTATGGCTTATTCTGCAGAATGCAAAAGTTGACATTTTGAAGATTGTTTCATATTCCACCCCTCCATACAGTGCAAGTCACTGGAGTCCAGAACAATACCGGACCCCACTAGCTTCTATCGTATGGACAGAAGCGATTTTCTAAATATCATATTTCATGTTCCACAGAAGAAAGTCTTACAAGATTGAAATGATACGAGGGTGAGTAAATGACAATGTTCATTATTGGGTGAAACTTTTATTTTTTTTATTTTTTTTTATTATATCCTACAGTTCAAAAGTATTTTCCCAGAATCTTACTAAGAGAGATATTCAGGCTTCAGCATACACTAGGCTAAATGTGTTGGTGGCTTTCACACTGCAGGCATCGCCTCTATGACTCCGAGCACACAGTCCAATATGGCCACCATCAGCGCCGGCTCGCCCGTCATTCCTGGCCCAAACACAATGGCCACACAAGTGCCCACTGCCGCTGGAGCCCAGCCCTGAACCCCGCCCGCCCGCCCCCCACCCGCACCCCTCTTTCTCACATCCATCTATCCGTCTCTCTCTTCTACGGGCCTGCTTGGAATTGTGAATCAGCGGTGAAGGGGTGGGGGTGCACTGAATTCATGTGTGGTTATTTTTATGTTGCAAATAACCCAAACTTTTGTTTTTCTCCTCAGTTGTTGTTTAGGGGGACTGTGAACTCAGAAAGAACCCATAATGGTTTTGCACCTGTCTGTGTGAGTTAGAAAAGCAAATGGTTGTGAACTTCCACTTGCCTTGACTTGTTTAGAAACACTTTAATGTCCACCTGCAGAAGGATAATAAAATTAATTTTTATATGTCCCTGTAGTGTTCTCGTGCTCAAACCATTACACTGACTGACTTTTTAATTGTTTTTTGGGAGGCAGGGAATATATATATTTTTTGTATTTGGTATTTTAGTCCTAGTTTTTACAAGTCTTGATCACAAAGTTCACAAAACCTGGTGTCATATTGAACTTCTAGTATAAATGCAGAGAAGGAGTGATTTGTTCCTTGGTTTGGAAGAATATGATGGGGACAAGACAAAACAGATTTGATGTCCGAGTCATGATTCTTCTCGTTACGGCGCGTTTCAACTGCATTTGGACTGAAGGCCAGATTTATTTCTGATTTGTTCAATTATTGTGTAACAAAACATTCTTGTAACAATAATGGAAGCTCTTGTTTCAGCTGTGCTGGTTCTGTGTATATTGCAGGTTGATTGGATTTGCACCTGGATCTTGAAGCCTCACTAGTGGCTGTTAAAGGACTTGTACCAATTATTGAGTAACACAATAATATGCCAATGTTTGTGTTAGCTTCAGTTTGTGTGAGTGGAATTCTTTTTTGTTTTTGAAAAGTTTCAGACATTTGTTTGACACTATGAAGAGTTTTTGTAATTTTCTTCTGAGAGGCGACTGTTCAGTGAAATACACATTTCTTTCTACCCTACGATTAAATCAATTAAACAGGTGAAATATCAATTTAGCATTGCATGTTGTGTTTTACTGTGGTTCACCTTTGGTTGGCTGATTTAAGAGCAAACAAGAATATAATGTGGAAGGTTTGTGTCACTCCCAAAGCATTTTGTCTAGACAAGCTTCTTTAATACCTTAATTGTTAAAGTGTTTCTTAAATTCTTTCTTTTGGTCTTGTCTATAAGTGAAAGATGTTGAAGTCTAGCTCTGTAGCGGAGGCTGAACTATGTTTGTCCTCTGCCTGTGTTCAGTGTGACCAGTTCAAATCTAAATATATTACTGTACTGTAAATTCATTTAAAGTTTGCAATAGATACTTTTACAGAGTTTTTTTTTTTGTGTGTGTTTTATAAATCATTTAAAAGAGAAAATATATTGTTTTAGGAAAAAAGACCATGTCACTTGTTTATTCAGCTGTATGTTTAATGCAGCCTCTCTAATACAGTGAATGGTATGTTTAAAGTCAGGTGGGAAAAACAGAGGCTACCTCACTCACATTTATACCGAATTCAATAAAAAAAATAAAAATACAAAAAGGAAACCAATTGTTGGCTGTTGTTGAAAACTAGGTTAAATTTTTCGTTTAAAGCTTCGCTGTTCTCTTCCACTGAGATGAGTTTTCACCAATACACCACTGATTGAAACCAGATTTAAATTTATTCTAAAACAAAAAAAAGTTACTGCGTGTGTTGGCATTATCCAATACTGTCACACGAAAAAAGACAAATATATTCTAAAAAAGAATAGCAAAAAATAAAACTCTAATTAGAGAAGTAGTGTTTGACCTGTTCATTTCGTGATTTAAATATATTGTTAGCAATGGTTTACGAGTGTAAATAGTTTAAAACTTTTTATTTCACAACATTCTAAAAATACAGTGCTAAATAAACATTGAATTAATAAAACGAAATAAAAACCAAGTAGGCACATGCATTTAAAAAAGAAAAAAGCCAATATGTATAATAGACTGTTCTGTCTTTCATTTGTCCTGTTTTCTTCTGGCTGTGACGAGTTTTCATTTGGAGCAAACGGTTTTGCACGTTTGTAGCGTAGTCATCGTTTGTCTGCCATCTAGTGGACATAGGAGAGAATTGATTCATTTTCATTTCAAAACTGGTTTTCATATAATCTCCACAAACGGGGATCCGTTGCAGAAGTTTGAAGATATTTGAAAGCGTTGCCAAATAAGTTAAATAGAGGTAAAGTTGCACACTAAATCATCTTCATTCTTGTGTATATTCGTACATTACTAAAGATATCACCCGCGAACATTTAGTTTAATTCCTAACCCTAATCAAGTCTAGAAGGTTAAACCGTGTTATGTTTTAATAATTACAATCCGATTTAAAGTAGTAAGCGTCTCTAAATTAAATGTCCCAATTTTTTTTTCATTTATTTGTATTTGAAGAAGGAATTCAATAGTAATATTTAATACAACCACGTTTGTTTCAAAATATAAGCTTTTTAAATAGTAGTAATATTTAATAATCAGTTCCTTTATTATCCGTATATTTAAAACATATTGTGTGGGGGAGAACGTAATTTAAACAATATCTTTAAGCAATTTTAACCCCAATGACAAATGATCAGAAATTGTCTTACTCTGTATTAATCCTAAACTTTATTATCCCCATTGCAGTTTTCTAAACTGACAGAAATCCATTCTAATGTGATGCTTTTTTATTTCCAAAGATCCTTTCCTCTAGTGTTAATTTAAAAACCCTTTTGAGAAGTATATGAAGTAAATGAATAGATGGATGATGGCCTTTAATCTAATGGTTTCCTATTTCTTCACAATGGAACAAACAAAATGCTTCAGTGGATCTCTGTGAAGGGAAGGAAATGCCATGGGGTAAATTCAGCCATGCGTCCCCTTAATTATTAAAAAACACACCTGCCATTCAGAGCAAAACAGGTCTTTGCTGGTTTCTCAGGCTTCATCTCCAGTGTCCCTGTGTCCGGTCATCTATGACCCTGTTGTCCAGATCAGAGACCCACACTCATATAAAGCCACAAATGACACACAAACCCTTCAGAAGGACATCAGCACTCAATATGAAGCTGTAAGTTACCAAACATTTTAAATTGTATTATTTTTTTACTTGGGTTTATTTTGTTGCGATATGTTTGGTCAGCATTTTCAACGATAAAATACATGATCCATGTTAGTTTTCAAATATTAAGGGCTGTTTCATGAGTGCTGGTGTAAAATGAATGAAATTGCACAATGAGAGAGATGGCTCGATAATATTAAATGCGTGTTTGTTACATTAACATCGACATTTGGAAAATGTTGTAATTTTCTGTCTTATTCTCCCTCTTGGATCAGGATCAACAGCTGCCTGACTGTTCTCGTCTTTATAAAAGCTGTACAATCAGCAGCTATGAGAGGTAAACTTCATTTCATATCGACTTGATTTGATTATGGACAGGTTTAGGTGTTGGACAATATAGTAGTATTCTTATGATTTGTTTTGCTTTGAAGATATCTTATTGTGAATAATTCATAATGACATAATTCACTATACATTTTAGAAGGGAGTGAAGATTTGCTATATTTCCTGAAGGGTGAGCATGTTTTTTTTCCCTGCTAAAAGGAACAATTTGACATTCATTATTTATTCTCATTTTGTACATTCTCACCTCAGATGCATTTGAAATGAATTTACCTCTTGACCGCACTGAACCAACACCGCTCTCAGGTCTGTGCTTTGTTTCTTCAGACCTTTCCTGAGTCTGTTGCATGGAAATGAAGGGAAAGTGAAGTTTATACTCTTATGTGAGAATCAGAAAAATAGTCAGCTGTGCTATTGGTCATTGGTTTCCCATTTTCCCCCCTTAGAAATGGATCTAGCAACAGAGAAGATTCTGGATCTTGTACATCTGGCAGATCCAACAGCAGGTGAGTGATTAGACGGTGATGGAAAACTGATGTAATGTTCAGACGATTTAAGAAATCATTATTTGTGACATTAAACTGTGACATTATTTAATTTACAGAATGTGAAGCCCCAGAAATTGTTGTCAACTCTGCTGGTATGTTTTATTATTTCTTATTACTTTATAACTTTTTTTTTTATTAAAACGTGTTTGCAAATATATTCGTTTACACTTTGGATAAATTGCTTTAAAAAAAAAAAAAAGTCTCACTTAAGTTTTTATTTTTTATTTTATTTTGTTTAGACTTTTCCAAAACAACACCCAAACCAAATTTGGTAGAACTTACAGGTAAATTAACAATTTTTTCTATACAATTCAATAAAAAGGCTGATATTTGACTATTATTTTGTTTACTGATTTTTTAAAACACATGATCTCTCTAAGATGTTGCTGAAGAGAAATCCATAGAAAGCAGCAACTCAGGTGATCAGTCAAACAAAACAAACAAACAAACAAAAAAATAAAGCTAAAACTTATAGTCTACATTGTTTAGATGTTTATTATTTCCTAATTTCCTTTTTAAACAGACAGCAGATTAGCTGAAAGAGCATCAGCAGAAGACAGCAGAGGTACAGACCTGTCATACTTTTATTATACTTGTGCATGCATGAATTAAATTCTTATTCCCAAAAGCCTTGTAGATTATTTTTGCCATTTTGCCCAGTTATTTATCAGAATCACTCCAACCATGTAACTAATTCAATATACTGTTTGCTTCAGAAGGTGACGTCTTCAAGAGTTTACGGCAGGGAACAGCACTTGCAGGTATGCTGCTGGATAATCTGGATTTTAGTTTTTATTTTATTTCCTGAACATATGCATCATCTTACAATTCTTTGCAGTGATGGAGGACATTAGTAGTCAGGAAATGAACAGACCTGAGGAGAACGGGAGATACCGACCCCCAACGACCCAGAAGTTAGATAAACACAACTTTGTGGTAAAAGAAACAGACAGACAAAATCTGGACCTCATGAAAGAGCTGGATCCCATAATGCAGAGTTTCGGCAGTAGAATGAACCTCAAAGACCAGGCTGGTAAACCACATGAGACTGACAAAAGAGCAATGGATTTAGACAGCCCAGAGTTTGTGGACACCTCGGAAAGACCAGACCGAGATGCTGACAGTGAAGAACGTGATGGTGGTCGAGGAACATTTCAGACACAAACCTCAGGTCAGTCTACTATAAAACCATTCATATATGTATATAAAACCACATATTTATATTAACCATTAATATTATGCAGGAATCAAATTGAAACTAAGCTATGCTGATAAGCAGGGCATACTGGACGACAGTAGGGAATCAGTAGATTAGCTTCTGGGATGCACAGAAACATCTGCTGAACATCCCATGGAAGAGAACAACAGTCTGGATGCCCCTAATCTGGACCAGAAGAGTCAAACGGACACAATGAGCTATCAGAACCAGCTGAGGAAAATATGTCCCACAAAGAGAGAACGAGGATCCAACAACCCAAGAGCACGGCTGGATTTAGAGCAGTGAAACTTTGGACAGAGACAACAGCAGAGAGAGGCTGCAATATCATGTGGCAGCTCCTCTGTGGGACAATTTATTTTTTTCTTCCCTTGAATATATACATTATATAGTATGATACAATGTGATTTTAATGTCTGTTTGATCCAATATTTTTTTTCTTTTCGTGGATTGTTATGGACCTGCATAAATCATTTTTACTCATTCTATGAGCTCTATGATTTTGTGGGATGCCAGTATAATTGAAATTATATAGAAATGATTAAAAACATTTTGCTGAATAAGAATAGAACCAAATAAACTACTACTACTACTAATTATTATTATTATTATTATTAGCATAGACTGTTAAGAGTGTTAAGTGTTTTAAAGAGAAAAGTCCAAATAATAATAATATTTTTTGATTATTTTATTATTATTATTATTATTATTCATGTCTGTCCTTTTACTTATTTTGCTTTTCCCCAGTATTATTTATGTACACATATATTTAATATCATTATTTTATTTAACTATATAATTCCTTTTGACTAAAGATATCCGACGAATTCCGTTAAAGTTTAATGTCAGATAATATTTAGGTTAAGGTATACTTTTTTTGTCCCAGAGGGAAGTTTGTCTTTGGGATCAAACTACAGCGACTGCATCACAATACTTAATGCATTGCACAATAAAAAATGAACACACATTAGTCTCTTAACTCAATAAAACAACCATAAACATGCACATAAAAAAAAATATCCCACACTTAATACTAATTAGTGTTTTAATTGCAGAAGAAAAAAAATTCTTAAAGCTGTTTGGCATTTAGATCCTAATTAAAAGTGCAAGGAAGAGTTACACTTTACCATTGTTCTTCCTAAGTAGCAATACTTACTGTATGGTGCACCGTCCTCCATATGCAGTTAAAGGCACTAATATTCCACTGAACTGATTTGTGTGTCCCACTGACAGTATTTTAAAAGATTTAAATTGTTTTTTTCAGGTCAGTGGTTAGCAACAGTGCATTTTCTGCTAAATTTAGTCCCAGCTCAGAAACACAGACTGGCTTGCTGCGAATCTCTCAATGATTTAACACAGCTAAATGATTAAATCTCTCAGCGTTTAGCTTTAGACAGACAAATAGAGGGTATTTATCAGCTATGACAAGACAGCTCGCAGCTCTACAGACGTGATGGTGATGAGTGTCTTAATGCATCAGCCAGATCCACCTTTCCTATCTGTTTATCAGACAGATCCCGCTGTCTTCTCCATTTATCACATAGATCTCATCCCCCCTGGTGCTTATTAGTCTTACAGTGTTGATTTTGGTGGGTTTTTACAATAAGTTTCCAACTGACTGTATGAAAGGGGCTTCAGGTATCGTTGGCTCGATGGTGTCCTGTCAGGGTCATAAATCATGCAGTCTCTAGATGATGGCAGGATTCATCAACTCTGCCAGGCCCTGGAGAGTCTTTTTCAGTCACACAATTGTGACAGAGATGTCAGCATGTTTAAGGAGATTCACAAGAGATTCTCACTCAAAGCAACTGATTCACAGCTGCACGGCTGGTCCAGCAGGCCTATCGATCTCCACACCGAAATACTGGGGGTTATTGAAGACACATTCGTCTGACAAATTCGTCATCAAATTACAACTAATCCTGTTGAATGAGAGATTTAGATCATACGAAACAAAACGTCCTACAGGTCGTTATGAAAAGCATGAAAGTGATCTAAATCAAGTTAAGCTCAATTGACTGCACTTTGAGTTGATTCCCCCTTTTATTTGGAATAAAATCTAGTTAAGTCAGTTTGTGGCACAATGCTGATTCAATTTGTCCTTCCTTTTATTAAAAAATAAATACAATTTGAGTTACAATTGAGGCAATTGTAAGTGAAAGTAAAAAAAAACCTGTAAATGTAAAAAATACTCACTCATACTCATTTGACATTGTCCCTGAGTGTTAATTTTTTTTGTAAAAACGCTTACTAACCCTTTCTAAGTAAAGTTAAATACAATTTTAGTACTTCACTGCCATGACAGTACCTACACTGTAAAAATCCATAGTATATTTTTATAAAATCATAAGCTTCACATTTACACTTTTAAAAATAAAAGTTCCAAAAGCGTTTTTTTTTTCTCAGTGGTCCCACAGAAGGACAATTTTGGTACCCCAAAGAACCTTTTTTTTCTTCTTCTTTTTGTTAAGAACATTAAAAAAATCTAAAGAACCTTATGTGTAATGGAAAGGTTCAGTGGATGTTAAATGTTATTCAAAGACCACTAAAGAACCCTTTATTTTAAGAGGGTATGCTTTTAAATCCTTCCAAAATTGGCCCTTTTCACTTTCAGTGCAGGTGCCTCACTGCAACCTCGATTTTGGTTTCTTCTTCTCTTTTGATAAGAAAGAGGAACAAGTAAAAAATGTTTTTGCTGTGTTTATACCACATTATGCCACAAATACAGTCGGCTGAGTTTAACTTGTATTGAACCGATCTAGTACTTAATGGGAATCACTCCGTTTTGGTGTTGTCAGCTCATTTACAGCAATAGTTCCCATGAGTGGAACGTGACAAGGGGCAACTGATCTGACACATCAAAGCCTGTCAACACAACACAAAGAATGGACATCAGCAGTTTGTACAATGATGCAAATCTGTCAGTTTTCAACATTAAGATAATTTTTTAAACCTTCACAGTCTCAGATTCTACCTTCTCATGAAAAAAATGTCCTGTTATGCATCTTGTGTGCATTAAAGGGTTCGTTCAGCCAGAAATGAACATGAAACCATAAATTACTCACCCTGAAGTCACCCTAGCTGTATATGACTTTCTTCTTTCAGACAAGTTTAGTTGGAGCATTAACTTTGATCTTTCAAGCCGTTTGATGCAACTTAGCGGGTGTTGCACTCCATCGGTTCATGAGGAGTTTAATAAAAAAGCTCATCCATTTAAAAATAGTATCTCACAGGTTCCAGGGGGTGAACAAAGGCCTCCTGAAGCGAATCGAAAATATACATATTCAAAACGTAATCACTTGAGTCTAGCTTGCACTCCCAGGTGAGTGATTCCAGGTGAATGATGTATGAGGTCAGCGTTTGATTACCGTATTTTCTGGACTATAAATCACACTTTTTTTCATAGTTTGGCTGGTCCTGCGACTTATAGTCAGGTGCGACCTATTTATCAAATTTAATTTGACATGAACCGAAAGAAATGAACCAAGAGAAAACATTACTGTCTACAGCCGTGAGAGGGCGCTCTATGCTGCTCAGTGCTCCTGTAGACTACACTGAAAACATAGAGTGCCCTCTCGCGGCTGTAGACGGTAAAGTTTTCTCTTGGTTCTTGGTTCTAAATAAATGCAACTTATAGTGCAGTGCGACTTATATATGTTTTTTTCCTCATCATGACGTATTTTTGGACTGATGCGACTTATACTCAAGTGCGACTTATAGTCTGAAAAATACGGTATTACGTTTTGAATATCTTTTATGTGACATTTTTCTTACAAAAACGCATCTATTCGCTACAGGAAGCCTCTGTTCACCTTCACCCCCCGGAGCCGTGTTAGATACTATTTTTAAATGGATGAGCTTTTTATTAAACTTCTCATGGAAGTCTTTTTCGTCACTTCCTGTTTGTTGTTGACGGCTGAACTGCGTTTGAGCTCCGTCACTATATTCTTTTCATTGACTATTTTTAACTTAAAAATCTATTTTATACACCATCGTTTCCGTTTATATAACGCGTGAATATATCCTCTATTGTATTCTACAACAAAAACAATTAGAGCGACTCGCTATCACTAGATTTATTTTGATCTCCCGGGTCCGCTATTAGCTTTTAGCCAGTTAGCATCAGCAAGCGTGGTTGCTGCTAACTGAGCTTACATTGCTAATACTCTATTCACACACATTACCACTGCTGTACTCACTGTTACTTGCTTTAATGGCGGATGAATGTCTCCACTCTGTGCAGCTCGAGCTCGAGGCCGTGGGGAAGCAGATTCGCGACCTGGAACGGAGGCAGGCCGAGCTGAGAGAGCGGAGAGCCGCGCTGGAATCATCCCGGGCTGACGCTCACAAGTCCGGGGTAAGTATACAGCGTGCTGTTAACAGTCCCACCACGTCTACTCCGTGTGTTTCTCTGCGCAGGCCCGGTGCACCCAGGACGCGATCTTCCCAGATGTCCTTCACTGCGACGCCGGGACACCACGGACCCTGGGTGCATCCACAGCGGAGGATGCGAGCCGGGTCCCGGGCGACGACATCTCCCCCTCCTGCCTTCGAGATCTCCATCCAGAACCGCTTCGCTCCCCTCCGCGAGACAGGACGCGACGCTGTGATCATCGGAGACTCCATCGTCCGACACGTAAGTGCTACGTTAGCCGAAGGTAAAGTGCACACTCATTGTTTGCCTGGTGCTCGTGTTCTCGATGTTTCTGCGCAGATACCCGCGATCCTGAAGGACGGCCAGAGCCCCAGAGCGGTCGTGCTTCACGCCGGAGTTAACGACACCACGCTGCGGCAGACGGAGACGCTGAAGAGGGACTTCAGGAGCCTGATCGAGACGGTTCGCAGCACGACGCCCGCGGCGACGATCGTCGTGTCAGGACCACTGCCCACGTATCGCCGAGGACACGAAAGGTTCAGTAGACTTTTTGCTTTAAATGAATGGTTGTTGTCATGGTGTAAAGAACAGAAACTGCTATTTGTTAATAACTGGAATCTTTTCTGGGAGCGTCCTAGACTGTTTCGCGCTGATGGATTACACCCCAGTCGAGTCGGAGCGGAGCTTCTCTCTGACAACATCTCCAGGACACTTCGCTCCATGTGACTAGTAAGTCAATTCTCAAATAACCATTATGATGAGTTTTGTTCCACCCGCTTAAATGATAAAAGTACTTGTGCTGTAAAACCTATTAAGACTGTGTCTGTTCCCAGAATAGTGAGGTCAAAATATAAATATAAATATAATGTAGGATCTAGAAAAATCTTATCGTAATTAAACCAGAAAAATGTAAAGTAAATGAACAAAAACAATTTTTAAAGTTTGGGCTCATAAATATTAGATCACTCACACCAAAAGCAGTTATTGTAAATGAAATGATCACAGATAATAGTTTTGATTTACTCTGCTTGACTGAAACCTGGCTAAAACCAAATGATTATTTTGGTCTAAATGAGTCTACTCCTCCAAACTACTGTTATAAGCATGAGCCCCGTCAGACTGGTCGTGGCGGGGGTGTTGCAACAATATATAGTGATATTCTCAATGTTACCCAGAAAACAGGATACAGGTTTAACTCTTTTGAAATACTAATGCTAAATGTTACTCTGTCAGACATGCAAAAGAAATCTAATGTATCTCTTGCTCTGGCTACTGTGTATAGACCACCAGGGCTGTATACAGAATTCCTAAAAGAATTTGCAGATTTCCTCTCAGACCTTCTAGTTACAGTTGATAAGGCGCTAATCATGGGAGATTTTAATATTCACGTTGATAATACAAATGATACATTAGGACTTGCGTTTACTGACCTAATAAACTCCTTTGGAGTCAAGCAAAATGTCACCGGGCCCACTCATCGTTTTAATCATACACTAGATTTAATTATATCGCATGGCATCGATCTTACTGCTATAGATATTGTACCTCAAAGTGATGATATTACAGACCATTTCCTCGTATCGTGCATGCTGCGTATAACTGATATTAACTATATGTCGCAGCGATACCGTCTGGGCAGAACTATTGTTCCAGCCACCAAAGACAGATTCGCAAATAACCTGCCTGATCTATCTCAACTGCTATTTGTACCCAAAAATACACATGAATTAGACAAAATTACTGACAACATGGGCACTATTTTCTCTAATACATTAGAAGCTGTTGCCCCAATCAAATTGAAAAAAGTTAGAGAAAAACGTACTGTACCATGGTATAACAGTAATACTCACTCTCTCAAGAAAGTAACTCGTAGTCTTGAACGCAAATGGAGAAAAACTAACTTAGAAGTTTTTAGAATTGCATGGAAAAACAGTATGTCCAGCTATAGACAGGCTCTAAAAACTGCTAGGGCAGAGCATATACACAAACTCATTGAAAATAACCAAAACAATCCAAGGTTTTTATTTAACACAGTGGCTAAGTTAACAAATTACCAGATGCCACCTGATTCAAATATTCCACCAACGTTAAATAGTAATGACTTTATGAATTTCTTCACTGATAAAATAGATAACATTAGAAATACAATAGCGAATGTAGATTCTACAGCATCTAACACTTCAGTTTCATCCATCGCACCCAAACATAAACTGCAGTGCTTTACAACCATAGGACAGGAGGAGCTAAATAAACTTATCACTGTATCTAAACCAACAACATGTTTATTAGATCCTGTACCCACTAAATTACTGAAAGAGCTGTTACCTGTAGCCGAAGAACCGCTTCTCAATATCATAAACTCGTCGTTATCTTTAGGACACGTCCCAAAACCATTCAAGCTGGCGGTTATCAAGCCTCTTATTAAGAAACCAAAACTAGATCCTAGTGTACTGGCAAATTATAGGCCTATTTCAAATCTTCCATTTATGTCTAAAATTTTAGAAAAAGTTGTGTCTGCTCAATTGAGCACCTTCCTGCATAAAAATGATCTGTATGAAGAATTTCAGTCAGGTTTTAGGCCCCACCATAGCACAGAAACTGCACTTGTTAAAATTACAAATGACCTGCTCCTTGCGTCAGACCAAGGCTGCATCTCATTTCTAGTCTTGCTTGATCTTAGTGCTGCGTTCGACACCATAGATCATGACATACTCATAGATCGATTACAAAACTATACAGGTATTCAAGGGCAGGCTCTAAGATGGTTTAGATCCTACCTGTCCGATCGCTACCATTTTGTTTACTTAAATGGGGAGTCATCTCATTTATCATCAGTAAAATATGGAGTGCCACAAGGATCCGTCCTAGGTCCCCTTCTATTTTCAATATACATGTTGCCCCTTGGTAATATTATTAGAAAATACGGAATTAGCTTCCACTGTTATGCTGATGATACTCAGCTTTATATATCAACGAGACCAGATGAAACTTCCCAATTATCTAAGCTAACAGATTGTGTTAAAAATGTAAAAGATTGGATGACAAAGAATTTTCTCCAATTAAATTCGGATAAGACGGAGATACTAATTATTGGACCAAAAAACACTACACAGAATCTTGTAGATTACAATCTGCAACTAGACGGATGTACTGTAACTTCCTCTACAGTCAGAAATCTGGGTGTTATATTAGACAGCAATTTGTCTTTTGAAAATCATATTTCCAATGTTACAAAAATTGCATTCTTCCATCTTAGAAACATTGCCAAGCTACGAAACATGTTATCTGTTTCTGATGCAGAAAAGCTAGTTCATGCATTCATGACCTCTAGACTGGACTATTGTAATGCACTTCTAGGTGGTTGTCCTGCTTCTTCAATAAACAAGCTACAGGTCGTCCAAAATGCAGCAGCGAGAGTCCTTACGAGGTCAAGAAAATATGATCATATTACCCCAATTTTACAGTCTCTGCACTGGCTACCTATTAAGTTCCGCATCAGTTACAAATTATCATTACTTACCTATAAGGCCCTAAATGGTTTAGCTCCAGCGTACCTAACTAGCCTTCTACCACGTTACAACCCATCACGCACCCTAAGGTCACAAAACGCTGGACTTTTGGTAGTTCCTAGGATAGCAAAGTCCACTAAAGGAGGTAGAGCCTTCTCACATTTGGCTCCCAAACTCTGGAATAGCCTTCCTGATAATGTTCGGGGTTCAGACACACTCTCTTTGTTTAAATCTAGATTAAAAACACATCTCTTTCGCCAAGCATTCGAATAATGTATCTTTTTAATTGTGAGTGTAGTTGCATCTGATCAAAGGTGCATTTTTATTCATTAGCTTGGGTTAAACTAATTTTACTTTGTTGGATCAGCAGCTATGCTAATGATGTCTGTATTTTGTTTCTATGTTTTGCCACGGGATTCACATCCCGTGGTAACTAGGATTTACACAAGCTCCAGTCTGGATCCAGAACACCTGAGAAGAGATGATGCTGACCCTCAGAGGACCTCAGATGATGCTAACCCTGAATGAACAAACAGAACTAACAATTATTCCTAAATGTGTGACTTAATCATATAATAACTTAATTAATAATATTGATAGTTCATCGTCTAGCTGACTACGTCTTGTATTATTATTATTTTTTAGTTTTTCTAAAATCCTGTCAAATGTGCACAAACTACTAGCTACTACTAAATATTGTAGAAACATAATTTTCTGTAAAGTTGCTTTGTAACGATTTGTTTTGTAAAAAGCGCTATACAAATAAACTTGAATTGAAAAACTTGAATGGACCGATGGCGTGCAACACCCAAGAAGTTGCATCAAAAAGCTTGAAAGATGAAAGACAATTTTTTTTAAATAACTCCAGCTGAATTCGTCTGAAAGAAGAAAGTTCCATGACATCAGGGTGAGTAATTTATGGCTTAATTTTTTCTTAATTTTTGGCTAAACTAACCCTTTAAATCTAGAGAGATTTAACATCTCTTGAAAGCTCTATCACTTGGATGAAGCCTTTGAGACAGCACAGTGCAGCTCCAGTGTCTTGTGTGTATCTATGTGTGCCTGCACAGTGATTTTATATGTACATCCAGGACAACAGATGATTCACAAGTAACCAGTCTTTATAGACCAAAAATAGCCTAACAGACGTAGGGTTTTTTTATGGGTTAAAGTTGTCAACCGTGTCCAAGAACACCAACCACTGTGCTCTTCATTCTTCAGATTCCTTTTTTTATGAAGTTTCTGTCCTGGGACTTGAGCCCTGTAAAACCAAGTGCTTCACTGAGCACCATCAGCACATCCAGCTGGTCTCAGGCCATGCTGGATACACAGACCTGAACGCTGTCTGTGGTTTGATGTTGAATATATTTTATTGCATATAAAATAAGTCAATGTGAGTTTGTGTTTCATATTTAAGCATGATACACAAAATTGGAAAATTGTGGGAACCTAAATCCCTTTGGGACACAACAGTCTTCCCATCTAAACAAAATCACTCAAATAAGTCGATTTTTCCCGCTTGGTTGTGGTTGTCTGCTTATTGTGTCCCTCTTTTTCATCATTCCCTTTAGACTCACAGTCTTTTTTTCAGTTGAATTCTCTATTTAAAACAAACAGACAGACAAATATTATAGATTCCACGTATTAACCTATCTGGAAGCTATCTGTCCTCTGTGATTAGCATGGCACCATAACATTCAAGTAGATGTTTGTGTATATTTCGCTCATGGCAGCAGTTGTTTAATGAATTCACCTCATTGTGAGACCTTGCTGGTGTTCTGCGTAGGATCTTCTTGAATATATTTATTATGTCTCTACACCAATAGGTGGAGAAAAGTGATTTTGCGTGTATTATGAGTGAGTTTAATCGTTCACTCAAGGAATTCATTTAAACACTGATTCATTCGCCATATGTGCCGACTGAAGATAGAAGACGATTTTTAATTTGTAATTTAATGCACAAGTAACTGTGAGCACAGGGCACTTGTACTAGATAATATGCGTTAATGTTTCGATAATTGGTAAAGTACGAAAATTAAACCATATTTACATACATAAAATAGCGAATTTCACATTCTGGCATTTGTGTGCTGTTGACTTCCGCTCTTTTCACATTCTTACACATGGGGATTCATGTGTATAGTATACAATCCCTCAGGTTTTATTGGATGACTCAGTTTGATTCAGCGTATCATTTGGAAAACTGGGAACGGCATGTTGAATGTTTCATGTTTATCAGCCAGTTGGCTCTGTTAACGAGACCATGTAGTGACCACTTCAGACGGATAAATATTACTATAGATGCTACATCAAAAAGATTTTTTCTTTGCAAGGATTTTGAAAGACCAACAAGAAAATGAGACACTGTTGAAGCAAGACCTAATGATGACAGAGCTGATGGGTTTATTGCTCATCCAATAGAGTCTCGGTTACATCTTTGCTTTGTTACACACAAAACCAAATCATGACTTTGTAATGATGACTGAAGCCTTGTTTGAGGTCCTGTCCCATGATCACTGCTGGATAGCTGACCATCTGCCAATGTGTCTGGTTTCTTTCAAACCCCTGAAATCTTTCGGCTCTGGGTCCAGAACCCCCTGTGGCCCCCTGTGCAATTTGTCCTCAGACCCAATGCCGATCCACACACCAGATCACCCGTGTGAGCAAATATGTGTGTATGTTCACCATGGAGAGCTGTTTCCGTCTATGTGGAGTGAGGGGGAACATGTGTGACCGCTTCATGTCTGGCTGCAGCCTCTGCGGGAGGAAGTAGGGTTTTATTCTGCAATGGCTTTTCCAGGCAGAACAAGGAATGGGAAGGAGATGCAGAGGGAGAAAGAGGAGAGAGACTAATTTTATCCGATTCCAACCCCTCGCAGAGAACCTCCACACAAAAACATGTTATTCAGAGCCTCTCGGAGTAAAATCTGAAATTTCCAGATATTAAATGATGGATTAAATGAGTGTGTGTGCAGGGAGTATATACTGGGTTTTGTGATTTGGGAGAAAGTCAAGAGCTAACTCCTAGAATCCTTTTTCAAAATGTTAAAGTAGCTCATTGAAGGATCTGATCAGTCTCATTGATCATTTTCAAACCCAACATCTGGGCTCAGAGCTTCAGGGATATTTGCTGACTCTACTATTAAGTTCAGTTCCATTGTGCTTTATTGGAATTGGTTGTTTCTTCAACTATAGATGCTTTTATGTCCTAGGTGTTGATTTTAATTACAGCTAACAACTAACTTTTTATTTTTATTATGTGAAAGTCACATTATAACTGCCATGAAAAATTTTACCATACCTTCATATATATTCATATTTTTTATTTTTTATTTTGTAAAATAAATTTAAATACATCATAAAATATTGTTTCAAAGAGTGAAATCATAAAACATTTTAAAAATAAACATCCTTTAAAGAAGTATTATCCTGAGAACCCAAACTCCATAAAAAAACCTGATGTAATTCAAAGTGAATTAAAGAGAAGTTATTTTTAGCCTTTTTAAAATTGTTTTAAGCATCTAAAATATTCCAGTGGATTTAATTACATTTTTCTTTCCTATTAAATGTTGTTATTAAGGATGTTTATTTACTGAAACAAAATCACTCAATAAGAAAATACATTTTGTTTGGTGTACTTCATAAACTTCTCTTTGAAGTTTTTTAGTTTAGGCTAATATGCATTTGCCCGCTTTTATTTATTCTTTAAAACCTGGAAAACAGGAGTGGTTTTACTGGTGGGTGACAACCTTGTGAACTAAGCCTTTGCTTCTTGTCGGAAATTTTTATTAAATGCGGCAAAGACTGGGCGACCCACATGTCTGAGAGTGGAGATTTTTCATTTTTTCTTTAATACTCATGTTTAATTTCATGATTGGCTAAAGCTCCAGGTGGCTGTTTAATGTCCAACAGATGGGCCCTCCGCAAACCCAATTTTCCTTTGCAGGCTGATGGCAATAAAAGGAGGGATTTTCACAGTTCCGCAGGCACCCCTCGCATTTCCACTCTCCCAGGGGCAGAGAGAGAGTGAGCAAGACCGCAGTGTTATACTTTGTTTTTATTAAAGCATTTGATTGACAGCAAAGGAAGATTTTTCCAATATTAAACTCTAGGCCCATTTGAACGGGGCAAAGTACACCAAGTCTTGATTTTGAGCTACTGGGACTGAGTTATACTCTTTCTGTCTCTCTATCATTCTATCTCTCACGCTTTTCCTTTTCTTTTTCGTATGCTATGAAGCCAATAGTTCTGTGGCTCACCACAGGGAGCTGACAGATTGGCCCTTAAGATCTCTAGGCTTCTTTTACAATCAAAACTTGTTAACTCACATTTCTTACTTTTGGATGGGATGGAGAGAGAAAGAAGGATTCAGAAGGGAGGGTGTATAGAAGGTGAAGGTGGAGTTAAGATGCATCAAAGTCAGGGTCTTGAGAACACATGTTTGGACATAAAAGTGTGTGTATACTATAGATTAGGAGCGCTGTAAAACCAAGAACTTATTCTCCTAAGGCCAGTCAAATGAGGAGATAGAAGCAGCTGCAAAGTCCAACTCCCTCTGTCCTCGCTGACCTTCACAGTCGCTGTCCTCATCCTCTTCCTCACTGTGATTTCAGGGATAAGTGTTCAAGACTAAGGTGCACACTAAAATCTGAGAGAAAGTCACTTGAATCAAAGATTAGAGTTCATTGGATGCTTGGATGAGGCATTCTTATTTATCCACGTTTACCAAATGTTCTTGTGATAATTACATGAAAAGACAAAAAGACAGCTCAAATAAGTTGGCCTAGTATTTTTTTTTTTTTTTTTTTTTGTTAAGACTTTGTTCAGAATGGATTTTTAAAAATAATATATTAGTATAGTGTTGGTCATGTTCTACTGTTTTCTGTGTAACCCAGCATTAACAGAGGACAAATTAGCAGGGCTATTTCAACAATAGCAGCTCAATATTAGCCTCTCCAGCAGGAAACAATTAGCTAACAGCAGGTATAAGTGGACAGGATCGTGTTTTCTGACTGTAGAAATGTTGACACAGAAGAAACTGGCAGAAACTCAAGTCACAGAAAAATAGTTTTCTCTCTCCTACAGGTCGGTGTGTGTGTGTGTTTTAGGGACGAGAGTCGGAGAGAGCTGGAACGGGCCAGCCAGGCTCTTTGGACACCTGTCATTCCATCATTGCTTCACTACTTCCCGTCCTGTGGTATTCACAAGGCTCTCTGCTGGACCTGTGAAAGCTTTACCAGGAGCCTGAGATATGGACTGATACATAAACACTCTGACAGAAAACAAAACAGATCTAATACAAAAGAAGGTAAGAAGAACATCTTTATGCACTTCAAGTCCATATGAAATCCAATAACTCAAATACCAAAAAGACAACGTTTTTTGACTGACACATATTGAGAACTGTACCAGGATCCTTTGAATCTAACTGGCTTTTCATTTGGACCATATAAAGCACACTAGATCCAAACCAATAACCAAAAGAATGACATGATGATATTCATACCCTTTCCCTCTTGAGTATTCAGGTGCTACTGTTTAGCATATTTAGGGCACATATTATTCCACTTATAGGATTTTTCAAGGGTTTGTATTCTTTGTTTGAAATGATTTAGATTACTTTTAAGGTCATACAAGTTTGGTTATTTTTGGTGGAGTTGATAAGTGGAAAGTTTTTAATAGCTTTCTGATGTCTTTAACTTCAGGTCCAGTGACATCCAGCTTACGGGACAGTGTGCAGTACTTTTATACAGACACTTTTATCCAAAGCAGCTCACGTTGCATTCAGGCTATACATTTGATTGTTTTATGCAATGTCTGGAAATAAAACTTTTGTCTTTGATGTTAATAGTACCATGCTACCATTTACAACTTAACTGAACTCTCTAAAATATTTTTTTTTCTATTTCTAAACTGATTTTGAAGACTTGTGTCCCAGACAGTGTCTCCCTTTTTTGTGCCTTTCAGTTCTCTAGCTCTTAACCTTAATTAAACTGTATGAATATATGAAACATTTCCATGCAAAAAGTGGTATTAGTGGACCAGTTCTGTTGCCATGCTAACTAGTCTCTACAGTGCCGTCTCGAGCCAAAGGGGATGATGAAGCTCTGTTGATGTTGGATAACAAGCAGATGGAGAAGGAAGGAGTGAGTTAAATGATCTGAAAGCACTAGACCGGTTGCACTTCACAGACTCTATATTGAGCGAAATATGGCTGAGCTGAACAGAGTGTGGGAGACTTTACTAAGAGTTTACTGAGACTGAGAACAATGCTGATAGTTTTGGGAGAACTACAGAAAATCACACATTTGACAAATTTGACCAAGTTTACTTGGGTTTAGATGATGTTTTGTGAACGTTGTAGGTATAATTGTCTTACGAAGTATATAGAATGTACACAACAAATACAATTGGGTCAGTTAGATTTCATAGAAATTGCTAGGAGAACTGTTGTGGGGGCAATACTCAGTCACCGTTGGTTTTATTACTTCATTTGTAGTATTACGTAAACATCAGTTTTGTCAATTTGTGTGTGGCTGTTAAAATGGACAGATGCATTATAGGCTTCACAGCATTCCCTATTTGTTCAAATGGTGTTATGCAGCCAATATAGTTAAAACTGTAACTTAACAGTTAATATTAATGAATCAGTCACTGGTTGCTTCAGTTTCCTGCATTTCATAAAAAAATAAATAGAGCAGGTCCATTCGCCTGATGGTTAAGAACTTAGGTTATTGATTTATAATAAAAAAAAAATCTGTTTGAATTTAACAAAAAAAAGTAAAGTTATGAGCTATGTGACACTATTCTGTGCACACAATTGTGGTCTATTAATTGTCTTTGGAAGACTATCCTAGGTTAGGTAATGGTGATGACCCAGGACAGGCATTTACGTTAGACCTTTGGAAAGGGGGGTTCCTAGTATGCAAGTCCCAGACTGCCTGTGTGTGTGTGTGTGTGTGTGTGTGTGTGTGTTTGAATGTGAGTGAGAGCTTGTGGTCAGAGGTAAAGTAGAGGACACTGTCTGCCAACAGCAATCTACCTGCAGATCTCATCTAGACTGAACTTATAGAACCAGACTTAACACTGACTCCCTTCCTGTTCACCTTTCAGTCTCTCTCTTACTCTTGCAGACCTCTCACATTTCATTTGACCCCTCAAGATTTTCCGACCCTGGCATTTTCATAATTTGGTTTAAATAATGTTTTTAAATGTTTAATTGACATAAATAAATACAAATAACAATCATTATGTTACAGTTTAAAAACAACTACTTGACAATAATGTTTGCTTGTACTGTAGGAATGTGTTCTAATAGCAGAAAAGCCGTTGACATATGCAAATAAAGTTCAGTATAGTGCATATAAAATATATGCATCACAGACGAACCCAAAAGCACAAAAACAGGTTCTTTGCTGGTTTTAAATTACAAATCATCTTCATGTTACTCAACAGTCTTCATCCCATATCACTTTGGAATAAACGTATAACACCTCTGTATAAAACAAAAAAAGAGGTTCTGATGAAATTCACATAGTTTTTGTTTTCTAAATATGTAAGTGCAGAGAGGCAGTGTAGTTGTCCATTATGATGCTGCTGTCCACCAGGAAGTTTAGGCTTTTGTAACTTGGTTAAGCAGTGCTGCATTCAATTAAACAGCTTATTTACAGTAAATTTACAGTAAATGTTCAATTCACTCCGGCGCGTTTCTTCAGACAGATGCGATGGGGACGCTCTTTTAACTCTCTCTACTCCTCATCATTAACTTCTTAACACAGCTTTTCTTTCTCTGTCTTTGTTCTAAAAGAAAAGAAAACAAAGTGATCAGCAAATGCGTAGCGTGTAGGTTAAAGGGTCTTTATACATCTTGTACATCCATTCATTTTACAGACACATAAAAACAATTATCTCATTAGATTTTTAAACACATTAGAACCCTGATGAGCAGTTGAACTCTGACCGGCATTACCAACAGGTCTTTTCAGACGTCTGAACCATAATCAAAACCATCTCACAGATAGATCTCATCTGGGGAATCTAGGAATCTTACCAGACTGTCACACTGGTTTTTTTTAAAACATTACAAAGTTTTTTAAAACCCTTTTTCTGAGAGAGAAATGAATCTTCAGTTTGACTGATAACCGCAAAATAAGCACTTTCAGCTGATAAAACAAAGCCTTTTAAATGTTTGCCACTGGACACTGACAAATTGCAAGTTTGAGTTCATCAGCTCTCATTAATTAATAAATAAATAATCCTCTGTGGCCCATTGAATATGGCCGTATTATTTCAGTAATAGTGTATGAAATACTAGATGAAAGGATGAATCTGGAGTGTTTTCATTAAACTGTGGTGTTTAAGGGGTCTGTTCAGGATTAGCCGTCGTAATGATGATGAGGGTGTTGAAGGCTTTGGTGGAACTCAGGACATACGTGGACTGTGCAGGAAGACATTCAGGTTGTCAGGGGAGTAGACCAGATGTTTCTAGTCCACTACACAAATACAGCAGATGCATAGCAGCCTGCGTAGAGTGTGTTCATGTCATTTGGTATACCACTCTTTGAAAGTTTTGTCTAGAGCTAAATGAACCACGTGTTTTCATCACAGAGACTGAACAGAGATGAAAACACTTTCATTTAAAATGTGGTAGATGTTAATTAAAGTCAGACCGAGTATATTAAGGATTTCGCCAAGTTTCAGTGCCAAAGTGATCTGTATTTATGATCTGATGACATGACATCAAGAAATTATGCTAATGTACACTCAAACAGCTGATGCATAAATATCTACTTATCTGTCAATTGCACACTCAGGACGTTTCATTTTATCATTCAATATAACATTATGATAAATGGGATTTTAAAGAGATAGTTCACCCAACAATGAACATTCTGTCATCATTTAGTCTTCCTCATGTCGTTCAAAACCTTTATGACTTACTTTCTTTTGTAGACCACAAAAGGCGATATTTAGAAAAATTATACATATATTTTTTTCATATTATAAAAGTCAATGGGGTCCAATGTTGTTTTGGACCCCATTGACTTTTATAGTTTAGACAAAAACAAATGAAGTATTCTTCAAAATATCTGTTCCATAGAAGAAAGAAAGTCTAAAGTCTGAACTATCCCTCTAAATTTCAGATAAAGTTTTGAATGACATGAATCAATAACAGTGCACTGACCTTTGACCTCCGATTTGTCACAGAATAATAACTTTATTATTAAACACCTAATTTCTAAGATTTGACTGTTCTTTAAATGTCAGTCAGATCTGATGTTTAACCAACAATTACGTTCCATCAAGCTACTCACCAGCCGTCTCTGGTTACTGAGGCAGAAGGTGCAGATCTGTCTGGGCTGAGAGTTTTCTGAGTCCGGGCTGGGAGTCAAGCTCTTTGGAAGGTTGTGAAGACGATGATACAAGGCTTCGGAGCCGCTAAGACAAGGCTGGCCATCTCCACACTCCTCTCCAACCAGCAGCATGTTCCCTAGGTGCGAGATGTAGCTGGAGGCCAACCGCAGCGTCTCAATCTTGGACAGCTTCCTGTCGGCCGGTTCGGTAGGTATCAACGTCCTCAGGGCAGTGAATGCCGTGTTCACACTGTTCGTGCGATCCCGCTCTCGAGCATTTGCAGTGTTCCGCTGGCGGATCTCGACAATCTGAGGACGGAGCTCACTGGGAGCCGCTACCGGTTGGCAGCCATACCTCTGTTTACGAGCACCTAACTTAAGGGTGCTATAGCTGCGGCTGGCCATACGGAAGGACTTGTCGTCAGATCCAGAACCTTCACTGCCATTGTCGTCGTCCTCGGAGTGCATGCTGATCTCAGAGCACAAGAAATGACCTGGGGTTGGTCGCACCATCGCAAAAGACATGCTCAGCAACTTACAGAGGACTTCTGGACTTTGCTCTTCGTCCTTGCACAGAAATCTCTGTTGAACCGTTCTATTTTGCCCAAACACAAGAGTGAACTCAATCCCTATTTCTAATCGTACACCCCCAGCATGTTGCAAAGCTTCTGTAACCAGTCCTGCTTAGGGCTCCAACCAATCCAGCAATGCTCAACCAAGTCACTTGTGACTCACTCATTCATCAGAAGTGCCCTTCTCTCCACTGTCATCAGTTATTTGGGCTAACAGCATGCCAAGCCACCTCCCAGACTTTGTATGTTCATGTGTGTAAATGAGTTTGTGAGCTCCAGATCCTTCAGTTCCATGTGTGTTTTCAGCTGAGTGTTTCCTTATGCCTTGGATTTATAGTCAGGGGGTGTGGCTGGGGTCCACTCTCCCTTTAACCACCGTAAATGTGAAATCCAGTGAGCAAGCGGGAGGAATGAGAGAATATGTGGAGTCTTTCTCTTTCTCCCTCTGTCTCTTTCACTCCACATGATGTTTTTTTTTTAAATGTGACCCTGAAATGCTTCCCCTGAAGATTAATCTCTGTGATAGATTGGTTCATTTCTTTAAGAGCATTAGTTGTTTTATTTTATTTCTTTCACACTGAAAATTCAATTCAATCCATTAACTTATATTTTTTTCTACGCCCTCTCACTCTTTCAAAGAGCCAAATGCTCCGAACCTAAATACAGCTTTAAGTTTGTAGACTTTAGGCCAGTTTGTCTTGCCTTTGGCACCACAGTCACAGGAGGTCTAACAAATGATTGCACAGTTGCTGAGGGGTAATATCACAGGATATTAAGCAACATTCATAAAACAAATTCTTCATAATTCATAATATTGTTTCTTGTGTATGGAGATTGTCCACTAGCAGCTCTAGTGCTGATTAAACAGGAAGTGCCCTGGGCTGGGGAGAGTTTGGACTGTAAGCACATAATGACGCTCATAATGGTTGAGTGGAGGTGATGGGTGATTGGTTGTTTGAAAAGTTGTATGACAGTCATGGGCACACTGACATTTTCATTTGCCATTCTTGTCAAACATTGCCAAAAATGGTGTCTAAACATTTTTCAACCATTATAGGATCTTAATGCTCTTACATTTCGAGCTATATATGTAACTGAATTGAAAACTGAATATGTAACTTTTGAAAACTCAATGTGCAAAGGAATTTAACATGCTGAAAATAATGAGGCAAAGTTAGCAATTGCTCAGTAAGGGATTGAGCATGAACTTATTTTTAATCATCTTTTTAAACTGTTGTATTTTTATACTAATTTCTGTTTTCAAACAAGATGGAAATGTTTTAGAATGAGACAAACCAAGTCCATGGTTGTTTAATATGTGATTTTTAAAATCTATTTATTGCAGTTGTTTCCCAAAATGATGTCACTTCCTAGATGATAATACTTTTTTGTACCTGGCTTTTATTAATAATTCACAAGAAAACACATTTGAATAGACAAAAAAATGCCATTTTAAAATGTAGAGTTTAGTGTAAATTTTCCTGTCCCCATTCATATATACATATACATAACCAGAATTACTCATTTAGATGAAAGAAATAATAATGAAGGCTTGTGTCATTAGTGTGAACAAACTTGCATAAGCTCATTGCATTATTGCTGTGTATTCTGAAGGTTGATGTCTATAAATCAGAGCAGATTGGTAGTTAGTTCTTATCTACTGGTGATCTGATTATCGTTACTTTCTGTGGAACATCTGTGGTAAAACATCATCCCAGTATTAAGTGCCCTTCTCTTTGTGCCCTATGTAGTTCTTCTGGCATTACTTGGAAAGTGTCAAAATCCATCACTAATCCTTTGCTCAGGACTGCAGACAGTCGTTATGGATGTGTTCCGGATGTACGTCCAGTCAACTATCGGGAGACTACGCTGTCTAGCCATAGTTGGGGACAGGCCAGCAGGCAGCAGCCACGCCTGATAGGACAGGGCCTCCGCAGCTGGCTCGTTTACTGTAAGAGGAGATGGATTTAGAAGTGGAGGGAGTGAGAGAGAGAGAGAGAGAGAGAGAGAGAGAGAGAGAGAGAGAGAGGGAAAGAGAGACCCTATCAGCTGTCTCATTTTAACGTGCATATCACTTTACATGTCCCTCAATAGGTCTAATGAATTGTGACCTCATCAGTTAGATGTATAGACTGGGGCGGTTTCTGTAAAATGGGGCAATGCTGCTTACAGTAGGTCATGCAAAGCTCAACTCCTCAGTTGAAATAAGACAAATAATTTGGCATCTCTCCACTGCTGACTGGTAATTGCCTTTCTTGTGGCCTTGCCTCTGGCTTCCAACCCCTCTATTTCAGGAGCAGAAATGAAGTCAGTCTTCGCTGAAATTCCATGCCGTAATCGTCCCGTTCCTCAGAAGCCAAAGAATTCAGACAGCAAAGCAGGTCAGTGGGTTTTTTGAGATGAAAAAAAAAAAAAAAAAACATTTAGAATCTTCTGATATTCTGTGTTTATTACCAAATAAACACAAAACAGCACATCAGCCCCTCATGGACGACCGATGTGCACAAATAAAAAGTAAAACATTAAATAAAGCCCAGGCCTGGTCCTCTCTCGTCCTTCACTGTCGTCACTCCAGTTTTATATCCCTCAATCTCCTCTGTGGGACTCGATGGTGGGTCGCAGGTGTCGCTCATTTCCCAATCACTCCACCGGCCTCGCTTGTTCCCACATCCCTCGGCCCCGCCCCACTCGTCACATACCCCCATTGCCCCTCGCAGGCTGGGGGGTACTCCTGAGACTGCGCTCTACCATCCCCCCCCCCTCCCTCCAGGGGGGGACCGTTCACGGGGACCTGCGGGAACCTGGGGGTAGGACAGACGAGGTGAGAGAAAAGGAGATGGAAGGAGGAGCGAAAGAGACGAGAGAAAGGAGACGGTGGATGGCGACGGACTACTCCGGCAGGAGTCCCCCGTTCCCTGCTCCTCCGGATACCTTCACAGAGGCAGCAGGCTCTGGCCCCCTGGCGAACGGCGCCGACTCCTCCGCTCCCTCACGGATGGCAGCCGCCCCTCCACATCGCAGGCGGGCAGCAGCAAGCTCGCCCGTCCCCAGCAACTCACTCCTGCCCACCGCATCGAGCGTCCATGGCGGCACACTCCTCGCCAGCTCGATGGCACTGCGGATTCACCACAGTGGCGAGGGATCTTCAGCAGCGCGTCCCTCCTTCTCCCGGGCTTCGGCACCACTGTAATAATAAAACCTTCATATTCATCCGGAAAAGAAGGAGGCGGGAACCGGCGGACAATCCAGATGAAACTTTAATAATTCAAAATAAACACAAAACAGCGCATCAGCCCCTCACGGACGACTGATGCGCACAAATAAAAAGCAAACACAACTAAAAGCCCAGGCCTGGTCCTCTCTCGTCCTTCACTGTCGTCGCTCCAATTTTGTATCCCTCCATCTCGTCTGCGGGACTCGAGACCGGTGGTGGGTCGCAGGTGTCGCTCATTTCCCAATCACTCCACCGGCCTCGCTCGTTCCCACATCCCTCGGCCCCGCCCCACTCGTCACACTTTGCCCTTTACATTGACTTTTTTTTTTGCCACACTTTACAGCTTTTTTTAGAGGATTTTGCAAAGAGACATTCGTATTTGGAGGTCTGTAGACCCCTGCCGTCATCTTGTGTGACAGGTTTCCACTCAAACCCCATTAGTCAACAGGCATTTTCTCACACACTGGAGTGTGTCACTCAGAATAAGTCATTACAAGTGAACTGTGAGACATGTTGCTTTACTCACACCGTGTAACCCAAAGAAGGAGTGGTGTGGCTAGCACTGGAAGGGGGGTAAGTCAAGGCCTAATCTTTGAAGTTTGCCTTGTAAAGCAGGCAGCTGGTGAGGGCAATCCCACTGTGGCTCTTCAGCCTGGGCTTGTAAAATCCACCTCCGCCCTTTGTAACTGGAGCCCTGGGACTAACCTGGGGCCCCGCTAACAATGGCTCACTGCTAATTTAGTGACTTTTTTTTAAATTCAAAGCGTTCTCCTCTTTGTTCACTCTTCATTGTGGGCACACTTCATATATCTGCTCCAGGTGCCACACTAGAACCTAATCTTAAAACATCTGCTCGTCATCTAGGATGCAACCACTTCACCAATTTGTAACTTCAATTTTTTTATTTTTTTATTTTTTTATTTAAGTGAACAAATTTGTATTATTATTATTTTAAAAATGTATTAAAAATGTATTTAAAATATATTATTTTTTTTTAACTTTATTTAACATTAGAGTTACGGTGTTTACAGTGGGGAAAACTTATTTTAAATTGCGTGTGTTTTTAAAATTGGTTTATATCTAGAAAAACTTTCTATATAATCATATATATGTTATTAATTAATAGCTAACAGCTAATAATTAAGAGTTAATATTTAATGACTTAATAATAAAAGAAAGATATTTTCATTATCTATGATGCACCTAAACATAAGTTTTCCTTGGTACAGTATTTGTTAAGTGGTTCGGAAATGTTCTTGAAATGGGTTCTGATCATAAATAATCAGATTATAATCAGATTTTGCGGGCTTTAGTAAAGAAAAATCACACATTTACAGGCGCAAGTACTTCTCAAGGGGGTGGCTAGCTTGGCAGGAAATTAGCAATTTGCAGCTATTATTTTTTATTAATGGTGATTACTCAGCGACATTGGCGATTCCTGTTCAACCAAGGCAGAATGTCAAGAGTGCAAAAGGTCACATATGTTTTCATTACAACATTTTCCAGCATGGACCATGAAATATGTTCATTACACTGCACATTACGCTTGAAGTCTGTGCATTACATACGGCGGTGCATCAGTGATTCATAGAAAACTCAGTGGGTGTGTACAGCCTTGACTATCTATCATCAGCATTTGTCTATCATCTAAATTCCAATCGAATTAGATGCATAATATAATGTAACTGAAATATACAGCCATCATTATGCATAAAAGTGAATGACCATACCTTTTGTATTACACTTGCTTAGCTCACTAGCAGCCAGAAACACACAGACATCTCAAACATATCTGAACGGAAATAGACCTTAGACATGGACTGTTTCCAACACTGTTTCATCTCCATCAACATTGCACACCCCACTTTGCTGCTTGTGGTCATTTTTAATGTAAGCAGTAGCTAACTGGCTGCTTATATCATCCTTTTGCAGTGAGACCATTTTTTTTTTTTTTTTGGCTGTGCGGTCCTGTAAATGTATAGATAAGGTCCCAAAAACCAGTCATCCATTTTGGGTGTTGGCGAGTACACGCAGATGGATTTTAGAATAAATATTTGCTGGAAACTCTCAGGGCTCCATTATGTATGGTGTAAAAAATTGAGTATAATGTACAATGTGTCTGCTTTATCCTCAAGCGCTGCTGGCTCTGTCATTTCTTTTCTTTATAGCGTTTGGGAAAATTGTTTGATAGAGTTAGTGGCCAGATCAGAAATAATATGAAAACGCTTGTTGCAGGCCATAAAGTGTTCAAACTTACAGCAAATTGTCAATAAAATGTATGAACTTTCAGATGTACTTTTTGAAGCCTAACAGGAAGTTTTTGCTATTCGTTTATGATGGTGTTTTAGCACATTTGGTCATGCGGTCTATTCATAATTTAAACTGATTCCTGTGTTCGCAGAGTTCGAAGGATCCTTAGGACATATGCTTGTCATTATCCATTGAGGAAAAGCTCTGAGTGAGCGTAAGGGACAAGGCATATATCAGTCATAGATTGGCGGAACATTTGCCCTCACACATCTTTTTTCAAAAGTACATTCTCAATAGCATCCAAAAACAAATAATTGTGGTCACTCCGCCATCTGAAATGAGTTGCCAGATTGCCCTCTTAATACTGCCTCATTTCAGATGAATTTGTGTTGCTGAGTTAAGCCTGAAACCGGCCGGAGACAGAGAGGGGATATCAGCACTTCATCAGCACCACAAAAAACCTTCTGTAAAAGAGTTTCATCAGTGTATCATTGATGAATAGTTTCATAGATGTTTTTCTTTTTTTCGCCATTCAAGTGAATGGGAGCTGTACTTGAATTAATGGAAATAGCTGCCTGGAGATGCCAAAGATGGCTGCAAAGTGGACTGACTGACTGAAACTGGAAATGGTCTGGGTTTCCGGAGTGTTTTTAAAGAGGTGAGTGACACAGAATATATAATAAATAAAAAATTGCTTCGCACATCCTCACTTATCTTACATTATCTGGATACCTCATTCATCATTTAGATTATTCATGAATATTTTGGAAAGTTTTCATTTCATAACTATTTCTTTTACTGAGATGTAACTTGCTTGTTTAGATGTGCAGTTTTTCCTGAAGGTGGGTTGGACTGTTGCCTTGTTGATTTAACCTTTGCCCTGAAACGGTCTTTCAAGAGTATAATGCATTAATTCAGCTGAAATGTCCTCACGGCGGCCTGCAGAGATTACAAATCACACAAATGTGTTTGTAATGGCTGTAAAATAGAAAATAAATGCAGGGAAAGTGCAGCTTACAGCTCAAATCCTCTGAACGCTCGATGAAATGCAATAAATTCTGGCCGAAAAAACCCTGCACTGGAACTTGACAAATATTTGTATTCTTATTTCTTATTTAAGCGTTGCTTGGCTATCTTTGAATGGAGAGGAGGAGCTTTAGGACTGAACAAAGAATGTTTCAAGACTTTTAATTTCTACAACATCCACTCAGGCGCTGATTAGTTCTCTTCCAAGCCTTTCCATGCTGCCCTCAGGAGTGATCTGTATGCTTGGTATATTCTTCATGGCGTAAGATGTTTCACTTACACCAACACTACGTTTTCATGGACCTGCCAGAATCCAAAATAAAAGAGTATTTTTTTTTCTGCTTTCCCTCAGAACAGCAACCAAACTGATGTAATCTATCAGTTTTAGACGAAAGTCAAAATCAAATCAAACTATTTTATCTTGTGATCTAATATGCAACTGTGGTGTAGTTAATCTACCGTATACCCTAGGATTTTTACTGCTGCCAATTGTATTTAGTCTTCAAAGTTGTGCTTATTTGTGAAGATTATTATTATTATTATCAGATTTTCACCAACAATATGTTTTGATTCAATTCGCATATTTATTGTCATGATGCATATTTTCCATCTCGTCTAATCACTGACAAAATTGAAAACCCTTTGTTAACAAACTTCTTTGTCCTTAATTTCATGACAAGATTAGCAGTGCTTGTGGCTTGCAGAGAGTTTGTAAGTTTGGGAATATATTTCCAGCTGTCAAGTTCACTCTGAAGTCATGAGCTAAGTGACCTCAGAGCATTTCAAGGCTCCGGTTCTGTGACTGTGGATATGCTTAGTTTCATTCACCGAGCCGATGCTGGACCTGACAGAGGATGGAGGGGTCTCCAAGCCAGTGAAATGCGCTTCTGACACTTTTGTCTACTATGCTCATAAAAGTTCAACCATATATGCATGGACAGAGGCTCCTTGTGAAAAACAAGATGGCCATGCAGAGCTTTGCCAAGAGAAACATAAGTAGACAGAAAAGCATGCTCAAGCCTGGAGAACATTCTTTTCCTCATGGCAGATCATCATTTTTGAGTTCCACATGGTTTGGGTCTGAAATGTTAAGCAGTGTGTTATAATGTGTTGGGTTTGTGGAGTTTGTGTAACCTTCTTCTGTCCCTCTGAACCTGATACGTTCCTTTATTGCTAATTGACTTGTCTGATAACGATCTATTTCTTACATTTTATGAGTTGGAGTTATAATGCAACTTTAGCAAGCAATGCCACACAAAAATAGTTATCAAATAATTTGTGAGAATTCAGAATGTTATATTTATAACACAGTATCATTAAAGATTATTTGCGGTGTTCATTCACATTTATGCAGAGAATTTGAAGATACAGAATGTTCTGTTT
Organism: Carassius auratus; assembly: GCF_003368295.1. NCBI lineage: Eukaryota > Metazoa > Chordata > Actinopteri > Cypriniformes > Cyprinidae > Carassius > Carassius auratus. The sequence goes on along the minus strand of NW_020528832.1, from coordinate 6,969 downwards.
GAGCCCACATACATATACATGTGGTTTTTGATGTCAGCGAGATTCAGTATCACTCAAAATGTATTATGCTGAATAATTTAGATGCATGGAAATGCAAACTCTCAGCCAAAACAGTTTTCCGTCTTTTTTTTCACTCAATATGTTGTTGTAGATAGTAATATTTGACTTGGCTTAACACAACAGCAAAACCCAATGTAACACCTTCTGCTTCAGAAAAGCACGTTATGTGATTCAGAAGTGAGATTTAACAGTGACTGGTTGCATGTGTGTTCTGACATTTAATAAACTGTCATAATGAAGTGAAGAGGTCCATAAGGCTTACATTTTCCCTGATACCAAGCATAAAATGTTTGATTTTATTATTGAAAGTTCTCTTTATGAGATATGGCTTGAATAAACTCTGTTTTTCTTCAGTTTCCTTTCTTTCAGATAATTTTTTTTTGCAGATCTCCAATACCACCAGTGTTCCAGGATTGTGGACCTCTTTTAAGGTGCGGTTTATTATTAAATTGATTATTTTGGACTTGATATGATGTTAGCTGATGAATATCCTCTCTCTATCTGTGGAGGGAAGTCTAAAGGATTTTTTATTTCATGTAAATAAAATAATTCCCTTAGGAAATAATGTTGGACTGAGTATGAGGATGAGGCTGTGATTTCTAACATTCACTTCAATTTGGAGAAATATAAGAAGAGATTTGTTACAAAGTCAAAGTATAAAAGCACTACTGTAAGAGCAGGTGCTGTAGTGTTTCCTGTGTAATTCATTTTCTTATGAGGATACCCACTCGAGCCACTTTGGCTGTCAAAAACTGACCATGGCAGCCGTGGTAAAGCAGCTCTTCCTGCTTCCTTTCCTTGATTACCCTTTTCTCTCTCTCTTCACCTCCTTCATAACCGTACTTTGATTTATCCTTCCCTCATTCTCAGGCATCAGCTGTGTATTGACCTTCAGCACAACAGGAAACCCCCAGAGTGCCGTGAGCCAGAAAGCCAGAGTCCTCAGCTGGAAAGCACTTACAGGGGATAGTTAACCCAAAGTGAAATGAAAAATTCTGTCATTATTTACACACCATCATGCTTTCTTTCCTCTCTGCAGAAACCAAATTTGAAGTTTAGCAGAATGTCTGAGCTGCTCTCTTCCATACTCCATAAAGGGCAAGAAAGTTCCATAAAATTATCACAAAATTAGTCTGTGTGACTAACTAGATTATAAATCTATTTTAATAAATCTAGTTCTGTGGTAATCAGACTAAAGTTTACAGAAAATCTCACTTGACAGTTTTGGTCACCATTTGCTGGTGAAAAGAGCAACTAATAAATAACTATAAATAATAAAAATTATTATATATATATATTTTGTGCTCCACAGAAGAAATGCATCAGTTTGGAATGAGGATAACTAAATAATGAGTTTTTCTGTGATCCATCTCTCAGACTTAGTGGTTTAGAATTAAGAATCGTGTTGTTTGCTATTGAAGCTTGCATGAACATTGTACCACAATAAATCTCTAATTTAAGAGTTAGAGGGCCATTTTACACTCTTTAGGATGTGCAGAATGACCGTGAAATGAATCCCTGGTCCTCTTAGTATAAAACACATGCTTGACAAGTGGCTTACTTCCAACAGATGGCACTGGACTAGTCTTGCTCCCAGACAACAAGAATTTAGCAAGCAAAGACTGCTCCCTAATTTGAATAACAATGAAATTATGTTTGAAATATGGCTAGATGAGGCGAAAGTTCTTTGTGGAGCCAATTACAAAAACATTAAAAAAATAAATAATAATAATTAATAATAAAAAAAAGTATTCATTTACGCTCCCTGGTCTGTTCACTTCTACAGACAGGTAGCAAAGAATGAGGTAAATGAAGTGCAATAAAATGGAACAGAATGCAGCACTGGGATGTGTTTTAAAAGTTCATTTTTTAGCTGTTTTTAATTTGACACAGCCTTCTAAATACAAGGCTGAAAAACCATTGGCCAAAGTCATCCATCTAGTGCATGTCTAAGCAAATACTTGCATTGATTTCAATGAGATGCCTGTAGAGAAGACTGTTATAGGCAAAAGTTTGGATAGCCGAGTTGGACCATCTACTGGAGACCAATATAATGATGATTCCAGCATTTTATTCACCATCAATAAAAGTGTAGCTTATTATTATTTTTTTATGTATAAAAAAAAATAACTCTATGGAAAATGTGTTGATGGATTAAATTTAATGGTTCATATTTTTAACAGATTGACAGCTAGGTTAAAGTTAAAAGTGGCTTGAAGTGGTAGATGTATTCACAGAAACAAGGACATCTTCAGATAAGTTTGTTGGCTAGAAAGATTTAGGACCTGGCAGATCTTATATGCAGTCTGAACATGTCCTTAGTGGATCTTTAACGGTTCAGGTTTTCTATCCTAAACGTTAGCCAAGCACGCATAAAGCATAAATTCATACTTCTGCTTTGTAATAAAGTATCTGGTAGAGCCGAAATTTATACAAAGGACAGAATGTTTCTCTCTTTCTCAGATTTCTCTGACTGTCCAATCTCAGCCACAGTGATTTAATTCATTGAATACTAAGAATATATTGTGCATGGTGTTAAAGAGAAATATTGACATGCAGGGGCATATTTATTTCAGGGTATAGTGTGTTAAAATTCCGTTCATTCTTTCTGACTTTCAGTCTCACAGAAAAACTATGGGGCTTGTAAAGCACCACTGTGTGTGCCAGGACACTGAAGCCTTTCTCTAGCTGCACAACGAAAGATGAAAAATGTTTCACAGTTGCTGCTTTTCACTGTATTTTGAGGACCTCCGGGAAGAACGTTAAACAGCATTCATCTCCTTATTATGTTCTAGTTTATGTAATATGTGTACAGTTTGACGCATGCACATCAATTGCTTTGTTTTACATTCCCCTTATCAAAGCATTAATTTAATCCCAAATTTTCTATTAACCGAAAATAATGCGGTCTTTTTTTTAATGCAAAAAGGTTTTCATAGAGTTTGTTATTCACTGGATCAGACATTCTTCACACTGTGCAAAAAAAAAAAAAAAAAAAAAAAAAAAAAAAATGTATGGTAAGTTTGAAGCAATAGGCAAAATGTTGAAACTAACATGTTGGCGGACTTGCATTACTGTTGCTCACTTCAGCACTTCATATACAAAGTGCAGGTAATTTAACACCATTTAGTTGGCCGATGGATTTTTTTTTTTCCATTTCAAATGGAATGGAATTGAGACACAGTAAAAAAAAAATGCTTAAACAACATGATTAATTTTTTAAACCTTAATCCTCTTGCTTAAGAGAATTAAAAACTGATGCTGCCAATTCCTTCTTAACAAAGCCCTGCTTTTAATTTAGGGTGAAATACAATACACTGTATTTATGGTAAATGTTCATTTTTTAATAAGGTATTATTGGAACAAAATATTGACATCTTAACTCAAATGGACCATCACGCTTGTTTATGTCCATTGGATGTGTTCGGAGTATATAGAGTTCTAGTTTAAAAGTTTTAATTTATTAATTACGTTCTTACAACTGTGCCTCTGCAATTCACATCCTCCGAGCAAGCACAGTTAGCTCCAAAAGCGCCCACCTCAGATTCGTGATTAATACAATTCATGTGTAAACGATAAACTCTAAAAGATTTCTAAGCATGCCACCGTAGAGATTTGTAATGGGTCAGCGGGTACAAGTTGCTCTTAGCCTTTCTTAGAGATTAAACCTGCAATTAAAGGATTCACTATTCAAACATGATCATGTATCATCTGACTCATTGCTGAGAATGGCCCAAAGCACACACACGTATGAGCTCAGCGCTGCCTGGTATATGAAGCCCAGCCTGCGGTCGCCAATCACTCAAAGCCTAGAATAAAACTTTATTCATAGAGATTTACCGATTTACAAGCTGGTGTCAGTGTCCAGGACGAAAGACAGGAGAGGGGTGAACTCATATTTTTGCAAGTGTTGAGTGTCCTCAGGAGAAGTAAAATTGTAGTTCACAGCTGTTCAAACACAAAGATATTTCAGCGTGCTTAATAAGAAAAATCCACAAGGGCTGTAAAATATTGTGTAATAAAAAGCTGTGTATGTGGGAGAGTGGCAAAGATCCTAACACTGCACTGTTCCCATTCATTCTGATAAGCTAGGACCTCCGCTCCCGGCAATGGACAGAAATGAGGAATCTTAAAATGTTTTTTAATTTTTGGATCATTATTGCAATTGATCATCATCTAGAAAAACATAGGCATAACTAGTTCCTGTTATGGCCTTAAACAGTGCTGGTTATTGCTGAAGTTGTGTAAGCCTCATGATTTTTGCCAGGCAAACAGGAAAAACTCCCAAAGGCAAAAATCCCATAGACTTAAACTATAAAGATCACAATTTCATCAATACTAGAAGTATCTTCACTTTCTAAAAATGTTTTTGAAAGAACACTTATGCTCACCAAGGCTGTATTTACTGGATCCTGAATACAGTAAGAGCTGTCATTATGTTAAATATTGTTACAAATTTATAGAACGATTTTCTTTAATATATTTCAGAAAGTAATTTATTCCTGTGTGGCAAAGCTGAATTTTGCTCCATACTTCAGTGTGACATTATCCTTCAGAAATCATTCTAATATGCTGATTTATTATTATTATAAAATAGAAATCTTTTATAACATAATCAATGTCTTTAGTGTTACTTTTAATCAAAAGGTTAGAATTAAAATTGAAATATTTCCAAGAATTCCACAGTGCAGGATAAGAAAAAAAGAAAGGGATTCATTGGAGAAATAAAAGAATTCAGACACACATCTCATAGGTCACTAAAATGACCTCATTATCATGACTTCATTGTTTCCTAAGGAACTAAATTCCACATGCTCAATTTCTCACTGGGATATTTTACACGCAGCTATATTCACATATTTTAAATCAATGACAGTGACAGCACAATTGGATCTTGGAGAGCGTGTTATTTGGGACAGGTATGGTGTGATAAATCTGGCCTTTGGAACAGAGAGATAGAGCGCGCCTGGATCTTTCAGATCTCTCTCCTGTGTTTGTAGATTGTATTAATGTCAAGAACGCTAGAGCCACATTTTAAAAGTTGAGAAAGGCAGGAGCATAAACCGCAAGGAAATATTTCCAGGTTGGGCTGGTCATTGGAAGTACGGTTCAAACAAACATACATACTTCAAAAATTGTATCTCATATTTATGCCTGATTTGCATGATGTCTCATTTGATCCAAGACACATATGTTGCCAGACTCTTGACAGGTAGATGCCGTATCAGCTTTCAGCCACGGCCCTCGTCATATGGATTGCTTTACCAGCCAACAGCACTGGATTCATGCTGCACACAAAACAAGCCCAAGGAGAACCTTGGCTCCAGACCTTGCATACAGTTTAATACCATTAATAAGATCATTTCCTCCTCTTCCAACCTCCCGCCCGTTAGCGTGATATGACATCATAACAGGTAATCTCCAGCTGTAGATATGTGACTTAAAAACAGTTATATTAGACTCTAGATTTCAAACCTCTGGGCTTGCATATTCTTCATAACGGCAATAACTGTCAAATCTGTCTAGTATAAAAAAAGCATTAAAATACTGTTTTTAAACCAGCTGTCAACAAATTCATCAGCTGAAACGACCTAGACCTGCTGTCGGTGTCCTCAGGGGATGTGTCACCTTTAATAAAGCTAAAATGCTCCTGCACTTTTTTTATCGGGCAAATATGTTTATGTTGTGTGTTTCATATGGAAGTTATGTAGACCTATACATGTAAGTGCAGATCAAAAAATCAAAATCACAGATCAACCCAATTAAGAAATGAGACAGAAGTTCTCTTTTAATTATGCACAGTGTTAGTGAATGTGCACACACTTGTGCTTTTGAAGCCATGAGAAATCTACAAACCCCATCTTTTGGACGGTTTGATTCAATGAACCAGTCAAAAGAGCGATTCAGTAGTTATTTTACAGCATCGCGTAATGATTTTCTCAATTGTTTCTCAGAATTCAATGAATGATTATTAGACATAATGTATAATTTTGATGCTGAGAAGGTCTCTAAATTGAAATGAGTAGTTTATTTTGGACTGTTCGATTCAATGCACCGGTTTAAACCTAATCAAATTTTTTTTTTTTTTTTTTTTTTTACATCGTCACAAAATGACTTCACTTGTACATATCTGTATTTCTTAGTTGGTTCTAAGTAATCACTGATTGTGTTTTAGACAATGCATTATTTTGATGCTGAGAAGGTCTCTTGATTAAAATGATCAGTTTCTGTCAGATGATTTGATTCAGTGCACTGGTTAAAAAAGTGATTCAGTGGTTCTTACATGTCACCGTGTGGCTAATAACGTTGACTATAATCTATCTTTCTATATCCATCCATCCATCTATCTATCTAATTACTATGCCCCTGCGAGTCCTGCAAGTCACCCCCCCCACCACCTTTTTTTCTGTTTTTTTTTCAACTATTCAAATGCACAATACTAAAAATAGGACCTGATCAACATAAAAACATTTGGAATGAACATTGCTTGATGAATACACTGTCCTGCACTGTTCTCAAGCTCTGCGTTAGAGATCTGGTTTCAGATCAAATTCCACTGCCGTCTGTACTGATCCATACCACCCTGCACTTACAGCAAAACTGCCCCTGACGTAGTGCTGCTGTTTGGATTTTTTCCCCTACATGTGGTCTTGATTTCTAGGGGTAGATTTAGAGCTTTGGCGTTGCCTAACCTTTTTATTCATGCGATTCACCTTTCGTTTCACTGGATATGAAAATATTTATTCAGGAGTAATGACAGAGGTGCAAGGGGCTCTAAAATTGGTCATGCCATTAAGAGACTGAGTGCATTACAGACACTACTTTTAGCAGTGTGATTGACTTTTGTTAACTTGATTTATTTATGCACATTTTTTAACTAACAAATTTTGTGCTGATATAAAGTCAGAC